>NC_045973.1:17858050-17952387 GCF_010909765.2 Amblyraja radiata
TGAAGAAGGGTTTCGGCCCGAAACGTCGCCTATTTCCTTCGCTCCATAGATGCTGCTGCACCCGCTGAGTTTCCCCAGCAATTTTGTGTACCTGCCACAGATAATGATGGTTCAATTCTATACTGCTATCGTAGAGTCTGTCCTCACCTTCTCCATCATGGTCTGGTTTGGCTCAGCCACCAAGCACGACATCTGGACGCTGCAGAAAATCATTCGATCAGTTGAGAAGGTTGTTGGCTGCAACCTTCCCCCCATTGACGAACTGTACACTGCAAGGGCCAGGAAGATCATTTCTGACCCCTCTCACCCTGGCCACAAACTCTTTGAACCACTTCCCTTGGAAGGCGAGTCCGGACCGTCAAAGCCGCCACAGCCAGACATAAAAAAAGCTTTTTTTCCACGAGCAATAGCTCTACTCAAAAAACAAAAGTCTGTAGCCTCCTTTTGCTCTGGTATTTCATTTCATTCCATTCACATGTTTAAACTATAATGTTTTATTCTTAATGTTTTATGTTTTATTCTTAATGGTTTACTGTATGTCGTGATGTTACTTGCAAGCGGAGCATTCCTTATATGTGTACATACTTGGCCAATAAACTTATTTATTCATTCATTTCTAAATTGAATTCCAATGTTAAATCTCCCTCAAAGGGATTCAAAGACAGATGCTCTGGATAATCCATCCAGGTCTCTGGAATAGCAGTCAGCAATATAATGAATGTACCATTAAATCCAACAGTGAATTGTTTCAATACATGAGATTGACATTTTCCATAATTGTTGCACTACAATGCCATGTGTCGCATATTTTCAATGAATGATCATTTAACGTCTTCTGCAGGGAGTGCATCATTCTGTGCCTGTCACCAAAATTCTTGCCATAAGTTGAAAAACTTGTTTACGCCCAAGGTTAACTTCTAACTTGATAAACAGTGTTTAATTAAAGTTGTCCTGTAAAAGCAGTCAACATCTGCAGTAGAAACGATTTCCTCTCCCTGTGATGATTGCAAACACAGAATATTCCACCTGGGCACCATGTGGTTGGAAAACGTTCAAACAAAGAATGTCTGAAGTGCATACAAAATATGCACCACAATGGGAAACGAAGGCCACTGTGGAAATACAAGCATTTTCATACTGATTGAAAGAATAAGAATAAAGCTGAAAAGGCCACAGAGAAGATTTGGGAAGATGTTGTCAGGACTCGGGTGCATGAGCAACTGCGAGAGGTTGGGCAGGCTAACATTTTATTGCTTTGAGTGTAGGAGGCTGAGGGACGATCTTATGGAGGTGTCTTATGATCATGCCAGGAATAGACAGGGGGAATGCACAGTCTTTTTTCCAGGGCAAGGGAATCAAGAACTGGAGGGCATCGGCTTAAGATGAGCGGGAAAGATTTAATACTAGGGTTCCCAATCTGGGGTAAATTTATAGGGGGTAAATTTTGCCTACGCAGGGGGTAAATCTGTTGATTCTGGATTTGTACATATTTTTTCTCATTGACTGACTGTGTTTGGTTCAGGTATACCGGTATCTGTTCAACATTGGTTGTTCATAAATAAGTGAAATGATTGTTATGTGCAATTAAAGTTACCAGGGGTAAACGGGACAAAAAAGGTTGGGACCCCATGATTTAATAAGAACCTGATGGGCAACATTTTTAGATAGACATAAAATGCTGGAATAACTCAGCGGAACAGGCAGTATCTCTGGAGAGAAGGAATGGGTGATGTTTCGGGTTGAGACCCTTCTTCAGACCCTCTGAGGGGTAACATTTTTATGAGGGTATATGAAATGAACTGCCAGCAGAAGCAGTTGAGGCAGGTACAAATATTATTTTTAAAGACATTTGGACGAGTACATGGATAGGAAAGGTTTAGAGGGATATGGGCCAAACAAGGGCAAATGGGACTTGCTTAGATGGGGAAATTTGGCCTGCATGGATGAGTTGGGCCAAACGGCCCATTGCTGGCTCTATGATTCTATTGAAGAAATGTTATGATTACCAATGTATCAGGAATTTCACTGCTACTGCTGTAAGGCCCAGCAAAAGTAACACGAACAATAGGTCTGACCTTAACAAATCAAGTGGTCAGAAGAAGGTAATAAATAAAACTGACAATCAGTATTTTCTTCAGTTTCTAGTTCTGGATAACCATCAGATTTCAGAAGGATTACAATTTAGCAGCAACAAAAATCTGATGTTGGTTTCGCTCTCTCCCTGGACTATGTAAAAAAGGCCTTAATTTAAAGACTTAATTTTAATTCTCATTTGTTATTATTATAATTCTTTTCATCTGTCTTAGCAGCTGCTGTTTCCATGTAAATCATTCTTATTATGATAACATGGTGCTGACTCATATATATATATATATATATATATATATATATATATATATATATATATATATATACACATATATGTGTGTATATGTGTATATATATATATATATATACACACTAAGGAACCTGCTCCATTGAAATTGCAATCCACTAAATAATCCTGACATCAAATGTTTAATGAATCTCATTAACCAAGGGCCAGAATTAAATAAACAACCAAGATTTATTTTGAAGTTCTTTGGAAAATAAAAATAAAATAAATCTATTTGTTTTAATTTTGTAGTGAAGAAGGCCATTCGGTCCACAGTGTCCATGCTGGTTCTGAAGGTAGCAATCCCAGTACTCCCATTCCCTCCTTTACTTATTTTCCACACCCCGACAACTTATTCTCTCACACATATACATCACTCACCTCCTCATCACATTTGCAACTTTTAAACTCTTTCTTCTGTTATTAATCTACACAGTGGAGTGATTTACAGTGGGAGGAAATCAGAGCACCTGGAGGAAACTTGGATGGTCACTTCGGAAAAGTTACTGGTCTGAAAAAGTACAGGCTCTCATTTCGGTATGATCAGTGAGAAAGATACTTCTTATTCGAGACTCACTCAACTTTTACAGCCCCTGTGATATTGCATCGTTGACAGATACATTTATTTCAAATTTAGAGCATAAAATGGAGGTTGAATGGCAAAAGTGATTTAGCTTTTTCTCCATTAATGCCATTGTTGATGGATCCAGCCACATTATGTTCAAAGTCTATAGCACAAGAGAGGAGTTTGCAGTCTATAGTGTCTGTACCAATACTCTAACAGCAGTGTTAACAGTGGAAGATCTTTTCCAGTCACTCCCATAATTGGCTTCATTCTTTAAATCCCACCTATTCTAAGCCCTTTGCATCTTTGCCAAACAGCAGCACTCATAATTGTATAGAATACTGAGGAATAACTCACTTTTGACAACTGCAAGACTCCCTTGAATTTGTATTCTCTGTCTCTGTTCATGAGCTAATTTCTGGATCCATTCAAATGTTTGTGTCTGTAATATGGTCTGAAACCATGGTTGAGTTGTACAACACAGATACAGGCCTCTCAGCCCATCGTGTCCATGTCAACCCTTTTGCCCATTAACATTCATCTCACTTGCCCACATTAGAACTGTATCCTCATACCTGAGGACATTAGAACATAGTACTAAAAACAATAATTGCATAGTTTTAAAAATAGGAAATTTAATCCAAAAGTGGTTGAAATTAATTATTTTCTTTCTCAGGGAATAGCATTGGAAGATGGTCAAAATAAAAAAGAACATTTTAAAAATGAGATAATTCTAGAAGTACTCTGCAGATTGGGCGGCATCTGTGGAGAGGTAAACAGGTGTGACATTTCAATTCAAAGAGACTTCATCAGAGATTTTAGGCAAGGTAAATTTGATAGATATAATATTTCAATACCAATCCTTTTGAGAGCATTAAAACAGTTTGCAACTAGATTTCCCTGAGCAGAGATAAGGTTTCAACGTTTCAAGGTCGGTTTATGTCACATGTACCAGTTAAGGTACAGTGAAATTTGAGTTACCATAAGGTAGGTTATATAAAATAATCAGGATGATGGAATAATCTAAAATATAGTGACTGTGGCTTGTTCTGAAGAATATTTGGCTTAATATGCTGGAGCAAAATTCCCATTGGGATGAGTGACAAATATGTTTTTATATTCAATTTAAGATGATATTTGATGTTGTAGCTGGTTGATTCTCTATTTATGTAACTTCTGGCACCAATCAAAATAACAAATACATCTAACAGCATGTTAAGGGGTTAAATAGACTGGCTGCTTTGAAGTACTTGAAACTTCAACATGAGGAGTAAAAATACACGCATTCACAGAGGGTAGCCAACCCTCGGGCTTTGATTCAATCTTACCAAGGTCCTAGGGAATCATGCAGCTCAAACTCTTTAAGCATGTCTTCTCAAACTGCACCTACTGTGCAAATAGCTCCTCAAAATTACAATTTGATTGCAAATTTGCCATCAGAAAGGCAAACAAATGCATGCTTGATCAAACTCTGCTTTGACAACTATCTGGTCAAGAGTGAAGTGTTGCAATTTGGGAGGTAGAATATAAGGGAAGAATAATAAGTTAATGGAAAGACCCTTAACAGATTTACAAAGGGATATTGCGGTCCAATACCATAGCTTCCTGAAATTGGCAATACGTGTAGATAGCGTGGTAAAGGAGATGTGTGGTGTGCTAGCCTTCATTTGTTGGGACATTGAATATAAGAGTTTGGAAGCCATATTGTAGCTCTATGGGACTTTAATTATGCTGCTTTTGGAGTATTGTATGCAATTCTTGTTGCCCCATTAGAGAAAGGATCTAAAGATTTTGAAGAGGATGTAGAAGAGTTACCAGAATTCTGCCTGGATTTGATGTTATTAGCTATGAGGGAAGGTTGAACAAACTTGGATTGTTTTCTCTGAAATGTTCAGAGGCTGTTGAGACCTGATAGAAATCAATGACATTATGAGAGGCATAGTCAGTCAGAAACCTTTTTCCAAGATGGCAATATGAAAGATTAGTGGGCAGAGCCTTAAGATGCGGGAGGCAAAGTCCAAAGCAAATGTGCAGAGCAAGTTTATAAAACATAGAATGGTGGGTAACCAGAACATGCTGCCAGGGTTGACAAGGCAGATAAGATAGTGGCATTTAAGATACCTTTAGATAGGCAAATTATATCTAGAGAATTGAGGGATATGGATCACATGCAGGCAGTGAATATTAGTTCAATTTAGCATTATGTTCAGCCTGGACATTATTGGCTGAAGGAGCTGTTCTTGTGCTGTACAGTTGTACATTCTACAATCATGAAAAGTTGTCCCTCTTTAGTTTGTGCAGTTTTGCCCAAATGTCTCTCATTCGTGTTAAGTTTGAGGCAGCATTTTTCAATGTTCTGCCTATTTTCCTGAAAGCAGGACATGATTTCTGGAGCATAGATTGGATGACATTACCTGTCAATACATTCTTTATCTTTCCTTTCCTTTCCACCCACCCACACAAATAATGATAGAGCCATTGTTGTTCTGGTTAACCAGTCCAATGTACAAATGAGCAAGCACTAAAAATATGTCAGCCATCATTTGTATCTCTTGCTACTCAAATTTGTCAATCAAGATCAATAATAACTATTTGCTTAGAATTGTCCATCTTTGGACCCTTAAAAAAAGTTTCCCATCATTGTTCGGAAAGTTCTGCTGAAGTAAATACATATTGAGCATCCTCTGGAATAATTACCTAGAAATAAGCTTGTAGATGTGTCTAGGCTCTCAGACAGATGACAGAAGGACACATTTGGGAGCTGAAAATACTCTTAGCTCCATCTTAGCACCCACTCTGGACTATAACTAGACAACAATGGCAGGTTGGTCTTTAGGTAATGAGTTCTATCTGTTTAGGTCTTTATCAGAATATTAGCTTTGCTTTGGTCGTATCTTGGTACACGGGGCACTAATAAACCGATACAATCCTTTCATCAATCGTAATCATTCCACCCATTCTGCAGTAAAAAAAGAAAAAGAAAAACTGAAGGTATTTCTTGAGAGGACCATAGAATAGTAATGGCAGCCATCAATACTTCATTGTAGAATCTGCCCCAATATATGACAAAAGTGTCAATGGGGTAGATAAGCTTTCAAGAATCATGGAAATAACTTATTAGAGACATCCCTTATAATGTTGAAAGATAGAAACTTAGATAATGCAGGTGGAATAAAGATTTATGTTGCCACTAATTAGAGGTCACACATTTATTTCTCTGGCCAATGACTCTGACAATTGGAGAAATCATTTTCAGCACAAAATGATGTCAACAGAATGAGGTATTTTAATATCTGCATGGCTGATGATCTTGTGGATTGAGCAAGAACAAAATATATTGTTGGACTTCTACATAACAGGAACAAAAGGAATTCCTTCAGTCCATAATTTGAGATTAAGAATTTTGTGGAAACAAAACATAATAGGAGCAGGAGTTGACCGTTCAACATTCCAACCTGCTCCAGATTCAAGAAAATCACATCTGATCTTCTGCCTCAACACCATTTTCCTGTCATAATCTCATATCCCTTGAGTTCTCTATGATCTGAAAATCTTTTGTTCGTTGGTTTGCATGAAATCAATGACTAGGCCACCACGGCAGTGAATTCTAAAGAATCTCATTATATTTGGTGTTTAGTCGTTTAGTCTAGTTTAGTCTAGTTTAGAGATACAGTGTGGAAACAGGCCCTTCGGCCCACCGAATCCATAATCCCTGCACGGTAACACTATCCTACACACGCCAGGGGCAATTTACATTTTGTTTTACAAAGCCAATCAACCTACAAATCTGTACATCTTTGGAGTGTGGGAAGAAACTGGAGCACCTGGAGAAAACGCATGCAGGTCATGGGTGGCACCGTAAGTAGCAGCCTCACCAACAACCTGTCTCGTCCCTTTCTTCTTTTGTTGTTTTTAGTCTAATTTGTATGTTTTAGTGTATCTTGAGTTTTGTATTATGTGGGGGGTGGGGGAAACGTTTTTTATCTCTTCCCTCGACGGAGGTGCAAATTTTTCCATACCGTATCTCCGTCCGCATAGCGGCCTAACATTACGGAGCTGGCAGTCCCTTTGTTAGGGATCGATTTCGGGAGCTCGAACCACAGGAACTTCGACCGCCCCGATCACGGGAGTCTCGATCGACCCGTTGCGGGGGGTTTGATCACCGACTGCAGGAACTTCGATCGCCCCGACTGCGGATGTTTCGATCGCCCGACGGGAGAAAAGGAGGAAGAAGGTAAAGGTTATTTGCCTTCCATCACAGTGGGGAATGTGAGGTCGCCGAAAAACAAGATGGACGTGCTGCCTGCACTGGTGAGGACTCGGAGGGATTGCTGTGAGTGCAGTGATCTCGGTATTTGCGGGGACATCACTCCATGATGCCACAGTCTTGGAATAAAGGGGAGGTCATTTAAGACTGAGGTGAAAAAAAACCTTTTCACCCAGAGAGTTGTGAATTTATGGAATTCCCTGCCACAGAGGGCAGTGGAGGCCAAATCACTGGATGGATTTAAGAGAGAGTTAGATAGAGCTCTAGGGGCTAGTGGAGTCAAGGGATATAGGGAGAAGACAGGCATGGGTTATTGATAGGGATGATCAGCCATGATCACAATGAATGGCGGTGCTGGCTCGAAGGCCCGAATGGCCTCCTCCTGCACCTATTTTCTATGTTTCTATGTTTCTATGAGGGCATCCCAGAGCCTAGTGCGAATGTGGATGGCTTTCTGACTGTTTGGGTGGACAGGGACTGCAGAGACAATGACAGCGGTCGGTACAACTCTGGTCACATCACGATGAAGGAGTGTGTGTGTGGCCTGGACATTGAACTGGCTGTGGGACTCTACTTATGCTGTGTGCCCTAGGGATTCCCACATGCTGCTGTGGTGGCAGTTTATGTCTAATCTTTATGTAGTTTTGTATCTTGTTGCTTTTTTGGTATGACTGTATTGTAAATCAAATTCCACTGCACCTCGGTACACGTGATAATAAAGGACCATTGAACCAGTGAACCAATTAAAAAACAATACCCAGAGAAAACCCACACAGGTCACGGGGAGAGCGTCCAAACTCAGTACAGACAGTACCGATAGTCAGGATCGAACCCGGGTCTCTGACTCTGTAAGCCAGCGACTCTACTGCTACTCCAGTCATATTTGTTGGACCTTCAAAGTCTGTTTGTCCACCACTTCAGTCTGCAGTCAGATACTACAACACTCTTTATTCCCTGACTTCCGATTATAAACCACCTTAGAGAGGAATGAGTGTCTCTCTGAGATTAGCCTGTTGTAATTTTGGGTGCCCAGTGGGACTCCCCTTGGTCTTCTCTTAGTATTGAGAGGAAGTCTGGTTCAAAAAGAATGGACAGTACTGTCCCCTACATAAAATCCTCTAATGAGCAACACTGTCAGTCAATGCCAGAATTACCATAATCCTCACATTTTAGGTAAAACAAGTTCCATGCAGGATAGAAGGGTAGCACAGTGGCGTAATAAGTGGTGGCACAGCGAGACTGCATCCCAGAGCTTACTGACTCTGTAGTCTTATGGATGAGAACCAAGATTTTCTAAAGCAAACCCAGAATCTTCCAATTCCACTCTGCCAAGACCTGAGATTCTAAGCAGATAAAGTGGCCAGAAGGTGCATCTGAAGTTATAAATGCAATCAGTCTTACCCTGCCTCAGGACATGGCATCAACGCTACAAGAAGATTAACGACCTTACACACACAGCCAAGGTAAGAATTATTGCTCATCTCATCTCACCTCTCTGCTTCACAGACTGGCACATCTTTCTTCTTCCTCCAGCCCTGCCCCCCCTACCCATCCCCTGTCTACAAAACCACACATTGTGACAAGCCCTCTCCCATCCTCGCTGCAATTGAAATATCATAAATGGCTACTGCAATCATTGAAAGAAAGGACTGTTATTAGCTGGTTGCATTGATAACGAGGTGGGAGCGGCAGAGTCGGGAGAGTGCACTTAAAATGGATATACAGCAGACAGCCCCTTGGTGAAATGCTTTATTTCTGTCAGTTGTTCTGTTCAGAAAAGAAAAGCAGATGATTGCTATCATCATTATCTACATATGTGCTTCACAGAGAGAACATTAATAAACGACATATTGTTAACAACATTCTAGTACTTTCATGGCTATCATGACTCAAACTAGCCTTTTCCCTTAAATTCCAGATTTTATTTAATTACTTCAAGTTAGATTCCCCAGCTGTTATGGTGTGAATCAAACTCAATGTTCTAGTATCATAACAATGTCTCTGTTATAGAGATTGTATTCTGCTGCAAAATTTGTACTAATAATAGTCAGAGGAGAACTGAACATGATAGCTGGAGGCTTGGGTATGTTATGTATATAAACTGGGCGGGGCTTCAATTGATGGTGCCTAAACTAGTCATGGAGTCATAGAGCATTACAACATAAAAACAGGGCCTTCAGCTCAACTTATCCTTGCCCTATCTAAACTAGACACGTTTACTCTCATTTGGCCCATATCTCTTTAAACCTTTCCCACCTTACGAATGTATTTGAAATGCTGTTTTAGCATCTACCTCAACTACCTCTTTTGGCAATTTGTTCCATATATCCACAACCATCCAGGTGAAAAGTTGCCCCTCAGATTCCTATTGAATCTTTCCCCTCTCACCTCAAACCTATATCCTCTGGTTCTTGATTCAGCTACTCTGGGTAAAAGACCCTGTGCATTCCTCATCCCTCAGCCTCCAGCTCTCCAGGGAATAAAGTCAGCCTGCCCAACCTCTCCCTATAGCTTACACCCTTGAGATCTGGCAATATCCTCGTACAACTTCTCTACTGCTTTTCCAACTTAATGACATTCTTCCTATCGCAGGGTAACCCAAACTGAGCCCAATACGCACAATGCAGACTCACCAATGGTCCCTAATCAACCAGGCAGAAAAGCCCATGGAATGCAGTATACTTACATTGAAAATATACATTTAATGAATGTGGGCGACACCAACAATAACAATAACAATTAATAGGAATCTGAGGGGGCATTTAATATCCAATCTACTTGTCTGTGTGGGAGATAAAAATGCCGCAAGGAACAATGCAAAAAAGCAGGCAAGGAATAATTCTCTGTTGTTAGGAAGGGCATTTTATTCTGCCATATTTAGGGGGGGGGGGCGGGTGTACAATAACATATTGATTGATATACAGAATTAGAAATGAGGAAATGGCAAATGAGGAACTTTAAATCTAAGTAAGTAAAGAGAAATGCTAGTTTCAGGAATGATGGAAATTAAGCTATTAGATTGTTATGAAAACTCACCTACCTGAGAACAAAGAATCAATCTCTGCTGTAATGCAGACTAACCAAAATGGGTATACTTACTGCCTTCTTAGCTAAAGGGCAATTAGAAATGGACAATAAATGCTGATACTGCAGGTGATGCCGACATCCTGTGGATAAATGTAATCCTATGAGCAGCCTAAGCATTTCTATTCTTAGCCCAGGGATGTAACAGGAGATCCTCTAGAGATATGCAGCAGAAGGTTGTGTCTTTTGCATGAATGATTGTTCATTCTCTCTTGAAGTCAGAATGAACAAACTTCCTTCAGTGAAATGAAGCTTGATGTGAATCGATGAGTGCTTTATTTCACAATAAGAGCAACATGCCGAACAGCGGTGTCGATTGGACTCAATTAGCTTCAAACAGTGCAGCTTACCCTCATGAAGCTAATGCATAATAAAGCCTCTGCCATGCTCCCCCACATCAACTGGTCGATATATGACTAAATACAGACCATACCTAACGAACCCTTTCTACATACTATCCCTTTGCTGATTGACTGCAATGTCCAAAACATCCTTTTAACAAAAACTTTATTTATCATTTATGATTTGTTTAACCTCATGAAATTAATTTGTAGGAGTAGTTAAATACTTGCAAGCATAATGTGTGTGGAGCACTATAGTCTGAAGAAGGGTCTCATCCCGAAATGTCGCCTATTCCTTTTCTCCAGAGATGCTTCCTGACCCGCTGAGTTACATACTCCAGCATTCAGTGTCTATCTTTGCTATATAATCATTGCTATAGTATGATAAATTATTAAATTTTGTAGCTATGCAGACTCATCATTATTAGGTTATTAACACCTCAAAGTCTGTAATGTCTTTCTATCAATATGTTTCCATACATTGCCCTAGAAATTAATTTGCTCCTAAATTGATAAGCTAAAGCAAGACTGTGCATTTCACCATTAATATTGATGCTGTGGGGATACTCATACTAATACCAACATGGAACCTGGATAGATCATCACCTGGAGGCAACGATACACCCTGGGATAATGGAATAAGCTTCTTCGAAGGCACAAACAGAGTCCAATAAATTGCCTCAATGTATTCTGAAACTGCTGAAATCACGGAAGTGTTTGCTGTCAGCTGTGAACTGTCTGGTGTTCTTTAAGAGCAAAAAGATGCCGATCAGAAACACCCTGATGCCATCAGGAACCTAACTGCTGCTGAGTAGAGTTTGTGCTGTAATAGAGGCAATGAAGGCCACAGATGAATGAAGTCACACCAGAAGCACAACCCCACATTGCCTGCTTGGCAGTGGGAGGGTATCAGTCGCATTGTAGTGTCAGGAAGTGCTATCAATTCTCAACATCTCTCCTCCCATCATTACTTCTTAAATGCTATCCTGAAGTCAGTGGATCTGCAGCACCCTCTCACCTAGAAACATTGTTTCTGTCAATTGAACCTTAGTAAAAGTTAAAATCTAAAAATTTGGAAATCTGACATTAAAACATAAAATGTTGGAAAAGATGCAGGCAGCATCTATGGAAAGTGTAGAAGGCAACACTATTGGGGATCGAGCTGCTCATGAAAGTCCATCCAGACTATCTAGATATGGTCATGAAAGGAAGCAGCCTTCTACCATCTTGACTGCAACCACAGAGACAGGACCAGTAGAAACTGCAAGCTAACTTGGAAAGCTGGTATTGGGTAAAAACAGAAAGATGACAATCCATTAGGTAAGTTTTCATTGATTTTATTAGTAAGAGATTTATGCTGATTTTATTTTGCCATGTTCATCCAGCCATTTTAATGAAGGTTACCAGGGAGGTTTTGGTGAAATGGCACTCCAAATGCTGGACAGAGTGGACTGAGCAACTTTAATTGCAAATTTAACAGATAGAAACAGTTAAAATAGTGGGTGTGTCCCTTGTTTGCAAATCCTGTGGGCATCTTGGAATTCCCTTTCAAAAATCAGATGGCATTGGGCCAAATGGAAAGTTAGGTGTAAAGTGATTGACGTCAGAAAACGTTATCATTGCCAGTAATACACTTTGTGTGGTTATCTGTTCTGATGGGCTTTATTTCTGCTCTCTGTGATTTTTGGGGCAAATGCCTTAGTTCCTATAAGAATAAGCTCAGGATGTAGGACTTGCCATTGGACCTGCTGCAACAGGAAGACTTTCTTAGAAAGTCAGATGTAGACTAAATAAAATATTCAGAAGTTGAGGGAATTCCCATGGTTAGGAAATCTAATATATCTAGTGCAGAAGATTGAAGTAATTGGATAGGCAGAAAAGCTGCATTATGGTGAGCATGCATCCTTTAAACTTCCTTCGTACTTAATGGCTAAGTGTCCAACTTAACCACAAAGCTAAAATCCTCTAAGTAACATTATAGGGAGCAGCAATGTTTCCTCTGGTCAATGTCAATGCCAACACCCGTTTCATCCCGAATGCTTCCAAATTATAAATAAGTCTTGCATGATACATCAAAAATTCACTGCTAAATTATTGAATGGGCAGCATGGTGGCGCAGCAGTAGAGCTACTGCCTTACAGTGCCAGAGACCCAGGTTTGTTCCTGACCACGGGTGCTTGTCTGTACAGAGTTTGTACATTTTCCCCACAACCACCTGGGTTTTTATCGGGATCTCCGGTTTCCTCCCATACTCCAAAGGCGTACAGGTTTGTCAGTTAATTGGCTTGACATAAATATAAATTGTCCCTAGTGTATGTGGGATAGTGTTAGTGTGCGGGATCGCTTGTCGGTGCAGCCAAAGGGCCTGTTTTCACGCTGTATCTCTAAACTAAACTAGAAACTAAATATGAAAATAAAAGTACTGTTTTTCTAAATCATTTCAGCTTGATATATGTTTACAATGTGCCAAAACCTTACCACATCTCAAACTCATTTGTTAAACTCTATTAAAGCACAAATTAAAATTAAAGATGTGAGAGTTCTTGCAATTGCAAGTGGTTTAACAAACTTTGAAGTGTTGGCTTATTAAATTTCATTTTTAATGTGTTCTTTATTGCAATAACCTTAACGAGAAGCAAGTAAGGAAATAAAAATATTAGAACAGAAATGTGTAGTAGCAATAAATGATCTCAGCCTGTAGAAAGAGCAGAGTCAAGTAATGGCTGCAGTAAGAGGGCATACTGCAAATTTATTAATTTGTTCTGACCCTTCACTTCAAAGTTGTTCAAATTTATTAATTTGTTCTGACCCAACACCTCAAATTTTCTTACCTTGCAGAGAAGATAGTGAAGACTTTTCGTGTAAGAAGGAACTGCAGATGCCGGTTTAAACCAAAGATAGACACAAAAAACTGGTGTAATTCAGCGGGACAGGCAGCATCTCTGGAGAGAAGGAATGGGTGAGGTTTCAGGTTGAGACCCTTCCTCAGACTGAGAGCCAGGGGAGGAGGGAGACACAGAGATAAGGAAGGGTAAGGTGAGAAAACGAGACATCAATGGGGACGAGGTCAAGGAAAATGTAGATTGGATCATTGAAGATAGACACAAGAAGCTGGAGTAAGTGGGACAGGCAACATTTCTGGAGAGAAGGAATGGGTGACATTTCGGGTCGAGACTCTTCTTCAGACTTTTCTACTGGAATACAAAAAAGAGATCAATAGAGAAAATCATTAACTTATGAAGAGCATCTTTTCTTCAGTGCTTGATAGAAAAATAAACCCTAACTTCCTTTAGAATTATAATATATTATAATGATTGGTATTTTTTAAATTATTATTGCGTAACCTTATTATTACTGCCACTGCCCATTTCGTTCCATAAATTTTCAGTGCTGTCAACAAGCTTAAAATGGCTATTTATATATGCCTACAGACTTACTGGATGAAGCAATGAAGACAAAGGCGGAATCAGCGAATCTAATGTCGTACTTATATAACATCATCTTAAACATAGAAATACCCACAACTGATGGAATTAGAAGAGACTGGGAACAAGAATTAGCTGTAAAAATTTCAAAAGAGAGCTGGGATAATCACTTACTACAGGTGCATAAATGTTCGATCAACGTACGACATACTCTCATCCAATTCAAAACATTACATAGATTATATTATTCAAAAACTAAAATAAATAAACTCTTCCCTAATGTCTCACCCATCTGTGATAAATGTCTGTGTCAAGAAGCTACCATAGCGCATTCTTTTGTTTTTTGTACAAAAATCCAAAGTTTCTGGAATGAAATATTTGACATCTTTACAAAATTAATTAAAATAAAACTGGTACCAAAACCAGAATGGATCATTTTTGGAATATCGGAAGGTAACCCTGAGCTAAACGTGTTTCAGAAGAATTTACTCATTACGGGCTAATAATGGGAAAAAAGCTCATACTTAAATTCTGGAAAAATGCGCCTACACCAACAATAAAAATGTGGATATCAAATATGTTTGAAACACTACATCTGGAAGAGATGAGATTCCTCTTAGCAGGCAAAGCAGACCACTTCCAAAAGACGTGGTCTACGTTTTTGGGACTATTACAAGCATAAGGTGCAATAGTAATTTTAAAAATAAATAAATAAATAAATAAATAAAAGGTACCGGGATCTGGCAACGGGGGGTAAAAAAAAAACCCCCCCAACAAAAACAGACTTGGTTGGTAGTCCCCTTTCTGCGGAGTTTAATGTTATAATAGAGCGATTGTTTCTCCTTTCTTTTTCCTTCTTTTCTAAGGTCTACTTTCTTTCTTTACTTCCTTCTCTAACTTCTTTTCTAAGGGGCTTTCTTTTCTCAACACTCTCCTGCACCTTCACGACTCTTGCGCACTTTCCTTACTTTCTTTACTTCTATCTTTTTTTTAAAGCTCAAAAAATGAAGCGGTACAAAAAATGTATTAAGACATATGTGTTGTGTATTATTGTAACTTACCGTACTTCTAATTAAAAAAATAAATTAATAAATAAAATTAAAAATTAAAAGATGGCTATTTTCTAATCAAATGCCTTCTGCATGTTCATATACACATTTGCCGCAGTTCATTTTCCTTATTTCAATGAAATAACTTGGTAATTAGTCAACTATGATATGGCTTTAATGTATCCATGTCGATAGTCCTTCATTAGTATGTACTTGATATTCGTTCTGTTCTGGATTATTGCATTTTCCCTGACATCGAGGCTAAACTCATTACTCTTGCTTATTTTTGTAACAAAGACAAGCCGTTTACAGTGTACACAGAAGAAATAGAATGTTATGCCAAGTACTCCTGCAGTTACCAGTCCTCCTTGGCAACCTAGATTGCACACAATCTTTATAGAGGGTCCTCTTTATCTATGTTTAGACAGTTTAATTTCTTTGCTGTGATTTTAGCATTATCGACTTTCTTGGTTAAGGCAGGGAGAAAGTACTCATTTTGTATTTCTGCCAAAACCCTTGCATCCATGTACAAATCATGATTATTGCCCTGATGGGCCACATTCAAGCAATATCTTCCTCCATGGTAAAGGAAGATATAAGTACCCATTCCGTATTTCTGCCAAGAAATGTGGCCACCATGGACAGATCTCCATTCTGCTCCTTGCTGGGCCCAAATCCTCTTCACAATACCCAGTTACTATGTATGTGTCCACTGCAGATAGTTTAGGTTCCCTTTCATGATACTACTCTCGTGTCTTCACTTACCTTCAGATTTTTCCATATTCAGCGTAATTCTGATCAACATAATAAACCCGATATATATCAAATGCCTCTATTTTCTGCTTTTTATAAGCTTTTTTTTTAGCAAGGGTGGCACCGTGGTGCTGCCTTACAGCGTCAGAGACCCGGGTTCAATCCTGAGTACGGGTGCTGTCTGTACGGAGTTTGTACGTTCTCCCTGTGACCACATGGGTTTTCTCTGGGTGATTCGGTTTCCTCGCACGTTCCAAAGGCATGCAGTTTTTTAGGATAATTGACTTCTATAAATTTCCCCTAGTTTGTAGGATAGAACGTGTGCAGTTGATCACTGATCAACGCACACTCTGTGGGCTGAAGGGCCTGTTTTCACACTGTGTCTCTAAATTAAACCAAATTTTCAATCTCATAAAGTCATAGAGTGATACAGTGTGAAAAGAGGCCCTTCGGCCCAACTTGGCCACAACGGCCAACAATGTCCCAGCTACACTAGTCGCACTTGCCTGCGCTTGGACCATATCCCTCCAAACCTGTCCTATCCATGTACCTGTCTAACTGTTTCTTAAACGTTGGGATAGTCCCAGCCTGAACTACCTCCTCTAGCAGCTTGTTCCATATACCCACCACCCTTAGTATGAAAAGGTTACTCCTCAGATTCCTATTATATCTTTCCCCTTTCACCTTGAACCTATGTCCTCTGGTCCTCGATTCCCCTACTCTGGGCAGAGACTCTATGCATCTAAGAGACTCTGAGCTCCTTCCTCATGCAGGATGCTCACTATTAATCTGACCAAAACATTACCCATTCATGTTCAACATCACACATTTATATTAATCTCTGGAGATGTTGTCGAACCACTGAGTTTCTCCAGCACTTTGTGTCTTTTTAGTTAAAACGGTAGCTGGTAGTTCCTTATTTCTATCTCTATATACAGATCTTTATTGTCCTGGTTCCCAACTTGAGGGAATGTATCCAAACAGTCTCTTCTTTAAACTCTTAATATGTATTTACTGTTTTCCCTGCTAACCTGTGACTTTTATTTACGGCTCTTAGGTTCAATTTTATCCCGCTTGAAACTGGCTCACCTCCAATAACATATTTTAATTTGGATTGCTTTTTAATCTCTTTGATAGCTTACTTAAAATCTTAAGATGCTGTGAAAACTGTCCTCTGAAAGTTCCCCTGCAGAATTTGTCCCAATCGACCTACATCATTGAAATGCATTGATTTTAAATCATTTGCATTATAACCACTATGATCAATGTTAGATATATTGAAAAAATAGGGAACTGCAGACACTGGTTTATACAAAGATAGATACAAAGTCCTGGAGTAACTCTGCGGGTCAGGCAGCATCTCTGGAGAAAAAGGATGGGTGATGTTTCGGGTCGGGACTATCCTTCAGTCTCATTATATATGTTATACATCCTTTTTCTCCAGAGATGCAGCCTGGGACAAATCTTATAGTTTGTTTGGTTGTTTGGTTGTTTGTCTTTTGCACAAAAGTCCGCGAGCATTGCCACTTTCATTTCACTGCACATCTCGTATGTGTATGTGACAAATAAACTTGACTTGACTTGACTTGACTTGATCCACAGTTTTACTCAGCACTTTGTGTCTATCTTTAGATTTATTAAAGTCCTCCTTTATTACTACAGTATAGTTCTTACTTCTCTCTATAATTTCTGTTGAGGTCTATTCCTCCTTGTCTGTTCCACTAATTGCAGACCAATTGATATTCCCAGAAATGCAACATGATCTCTGTTGTTTATTCGTTCCAACAATATTGATTCTCTCCTAATGTAGGGTTATTGGTCTAAAACATTAACTGTTTCTGCCTCACAGAAACTTTGAGCATTTCTGGTATCTCTAGTTTTTTAAATTTAGGATTTCCAGCATCTGTAGTTTTTTTGAGTTTGGATACTCTTTAGTTTTAGTGTTAGTTTTAGAGATATAACATGGAAACAGGCCCTTCGGCCCACCGAGTCCTCGCTGACCAGCAAACCCCACAGACTAACACTATCTGACATACACTAGGGACAATTTACACTTATTCCAAACCAATTAACCTACAAACCTGTCAATCTTTGGAGTGTGGGAGGAAACCGAAGCTCTCAGAGAAAACCCACGCGGTCACAGGGAGAACCTACAACCTGTGTACAGACAGCACCCTTAGTCGGGATCGAACCCGGGTCTCAGTGCTGTAAGGAAGCAACTCTACCGCTGTGCCACCGTGCCGCCCTGACTGAAGAGTAATCTTTCATTAAGATTTACTGGAGTTTGTTTGTAGGTTCTTAATATTATTTTCTATGTTGACGTTTTAAATAGGTGGCACCATCAGCAATGGCAGACTCGCCTACAGTCTGTCTGTCCTTTCGTCTTTTTTGTTCATTTTAGTGTGTTTTAAAAAGCATATTTTGATGTTAATATATGTGTTAATGTTCTCTGGTTTGTTTTATGTGACGCAAAAGTGGCGGTTGGAGGAAACTTTTTTTCAACCTCTTACCTTGCCGGAGATGCTATTTTTTTCTGGATCATATCTCCGGTCGCTCCGCTACCTAACAACATGGAGCTGGCGGCCTTGCTTGAGACTGACTTTGAGCCCCACCGCGGAGCCGTGGACTTACCATTAGAGCTTGCAATCCCTTGCCTGGGATTGACGCTCCAACTGCGACCTGCAGATTTCAACATCGAGGAGCGATGTTGGGTAGAGACTGATATCGGGAAGCACTATCCCGCAGGAGGTTCGACCAGCCCCGACTCGGGAGTGCGATCGCCCGGTGCGGGGAGTTGATATTCCTCCCCCCCGAAGCGGGAGCTTGATTGACCTGATGCGGAGGGCTCGACTGCTGATTGCCGGAGCCAAGATTGCCCCGACAACGGAAGGTTCGAGTGCCCCAACGAACGGAAGAAGATTGAACATTTTTTGCCTTCCATCACAGTGAGGAATGTGGGGGAGTCGCTCTGGTGTATGTTGAGGCCAGTTCATTGGCTATATTTAAGAGGGAGTTAGATGTGGCCCTTGTGGCTAAAGGGATCAGGGGGATCAGGGGGTATGGAGAGAAAGCAGGTACAGGATACTGAGTTGGATGATCAGCCATGATCATATTGAATGGCGGTGCAGGCTCGAAGGGCCGAATGGCCTACTCCTGCACCTATTTTCTATGTTTCTATGTTCATGTTAAAAAATTATTTAGGTGTCTTGGTGCTTTTTATTGGTATGACTGTATTAGGTATTGTATTGTATTACAATCTGAATTTCACTGTACCTTAATTTGCACATGTGACAATAAACAAACCTTGAAATGCTGTTTCACATTATATTGACATCACTATTTATTAATCTCAAAGGAGTCAAGAATGACCACAAAGTATCATTGACTACTTTTGTCAATAAGTGCGATTTCTTTTTGTCACAAACTGTTTGAAACTCCAACTAAGGAGACAATTATCAATTGAGAACAATTAACAGCTCTTCTGACTGGCAGGAATCAAATTGCGACGACATCGTAACCCCACAATCATGCATGGCCCTCCTTGCACTTAGTTGGCCTATTAGATTATAGATTGCAGTTGACATGGAGAGGCAGCGTAACAGATAGGCTTGTTAAAGTATCTCCCAGGAAGAATGATGGTTCGCAGGTAACGTTTAACCTTGCAGCTAATGGCAAACATTTATCTGCATTTTGTTAAAAATAAATGCCACATTATACTTACAATCTGAACCACAATAATTTTCCTAGTAAACTAATGTGCCTTGAAAATGGATCATCATCATATTTCTGTGCATTGTGTCCGATTCAAGGTTCAAGCATTCGAGGTCAGTTTATTGCCACATGTACCAATTAAGAGTACAGTGAAATTTGAGTTACCATACAGCCATACTAAGTGAAAAGCAACAAGACACACAGCCACATAAAATAAAAGTTAACTTAAACATCCACCACAGCGGCTCCCCGCATTCCTCACTGTGATGGAAGGTAATATAATCCAATCTTCTCTCTCTTTATTTTCCCGCGGTCATGGCTGTCGAACCATCCGCAGTCGGGGCCATCAAAGCACTCGCAGCTGGTTATCTGAAGCCCTCGCGTTGGTGTGATAGAAACTCCTGCGTCGGGATGGTTGAAACTCTCTGCGCGGTTTGGTGCTCCCGAATCGGTCTGTATCCAGGGACCGCAGGCTCCACGATGTTAAAATCTACACGCCCGCGTTTGGAGCTCTTCGCAGTCGATCCCCGGTAAAGGGATCGCAAGCTCCACGATGGTAAGTCCGCGCCGAGCCCACGGTTGAAGTGCCGGATTGGTCTCAAGGAAAGGCCGCACCACTCCACGATGTTAGGCCACAGTGGGGTCGGAGATGCGTTATGGGAAAAAATCGCATCTCCGTCGAGGTAAGAGATTGAAAAAGGTTTTCCCGAACCTCCCACCCCTCTTCCCCAACCCGCACATAAAACAAACCAAGGAACAATAAAACATGCTCTTTAACACGTACTTAAATAACAAAAACAATATAATGGACAATCGTGGACTTCAGACGAGTTGCACAAATTTGCAAAAGTCTGAAAGAAGAGTCTCGATCCAAAACGTCATCTAATCCTTTTCCCCAGAAATGCTGCCTGATCTGCTAAGTTAATCCAGCATTTTGTGTTTATCATCAGTGTGCACCAGCATCTGCAGTTCCTTCCTACACATCCACAAATTTCCTGACCTGCTTTCTGAGTTTTTCATGTAGATACTGCATTAATGCTTCAAGGAGACAGGACTTGCTCAGTGACGGAATTTGACAGTTCTGGGCCTGTACTCGTTGGAGTTTAGTAGGATGAGAGGGGACCTTATTGAGACTAACCCAATAGTGAAAGGCCTGGATAGAGTGGATGTGGAGAGGAAGTTGCCGCTAGTGGGAGAGTCCAGGACCACAGGACATAGCCTCAGAATAAAAAGACATACAAAGGAGACAAGGAGAAATGTATTTAGTTTAGTTTAGTTTAGTTTAGAGATACAGTGCAGAAACAAGCCATTTGACCCACTGAGACCGTGCCGACCATCGATCCCCGCACATTGACGCCATTCTACAAACATACTAGAGACAATTTACGATTTTACCTGCCAATTAACCTACAGACCTGCACATCTTTGGAGTGTGGGTGGAAACCTGAGCACCCAGAGAAACCCCACATAGTTCATGGGGAGAACATACAAACTCTGTCTAGTCAGACTTTAGTCAGACAGTGGTGGATCTGCCACAGATTCATTGCCACAGATGACTGTGGAGGCCATGTCAATTGGGTAGTTTTAAATTAACCGGTTCTTGATTAGTAAGGCTGTCAAAGGTTATGGGGAGAAGGCAAAAGAATGGGGTTGGGAAAGAAGGATAGATCAGCCATGATTGAATGGCAAAGACTTGATTGTCAAATGGCCAGATTCTGCTCCTATAACATGAATTTATGACATCAAATGGTCTCCAGTCCACATCCAGTTGCCAGAGTCAGTCTCAGGCTACCCCATGACAGAAGAGGAAGGAGTTGTATAGTTTGATAGCCACAGGGAAGAAGCATCTCCTGTGGCTATCTGTCCTGCATCTTGGTGGAACCAGTCTGTTGCTGAAGGTATTCCTCAGGTTGTCCAGTGTGTCATGGAGGGAGTGAGCTGTATTGTCCAGGATTCTCTGCAGTTTGAGGACCATCCTCCCCTCCAAAACCACCTCCCATGAATCCTACTTACCAATAACACTGAGGATGAGTCTGTTTCCCCCATCATTTTATTATCAGGCAATTGAATCATCCTACCACAACCAGAGAGCAGTGCTGAACTACTATCTACCTCATTGATAACCTTCAGACTATCATTGATTAGACTTTGCTGGCTTAATCTTGCACTAAACATTATTTCCTTATCATGCATCTATACACAGTATATGGGTTGATTATAATCATGCATTAAACATGGAAAATAGGTGCAGCCATTCGAGCCAGCACCGCCATTCACTGTGATCATGGCTGATCGTCCCCAATCAATAACCCGTGCCTGCCTTCTCCCCATATCCCTTGATTCCACTAGCCCCTAGAGCTCTATCTAACTATCTCTTAAATCCACCCAGTGATTTGGCCTCCACTGCTCTCTGTGGCAGGGAATTCCACAAATTCACAACTCTCTGGTTGTCTTTCTGCTGACTGGATAGCACGAAACAAAAGCTTTTCACTGTATCTCAGTACACGTGACAATAAACTAAACTGAATTGATTAAACTCTTCTCGTACAGCTCACAGTTATGTTGAGCCTAAAGTAGTCCCTCTGTATGAAAACACAACATGACCAACTCTGTCTCAGAACCCCGATCATAGTAAGGTCAGTTACAAAGGAGATTGCTCAAAGTAATGAAAATAAAAATCAGGGTTGTTATCGATAGATCAATTGTATGTCGATAGAGTCATAGTCATAGAGACATACAGCGTAGAAACAGGTCCTTCAGCCAACTTGCCCACGCCAACCAACAAGCCCCATTTACATTAGTCCCACCAGTGTGCACTTAGGTAATAACCCTCTAAACCTAAACCTATTCTATCCAGTGAACCAGGAATTCCTGTAGATCACATGCACACTGGTTGAACGGAATGACCATTGAATGTAAAATCTAACGGTTGGCCATGCAGCTCCAGCAAATGAATATCAGCCTTTATGTATTGTACAGTATATTGCTGCTCCAGTTCTTCCAGGATTTGGTTTAACTGCACCTGGAGTATCATGTACAGTTAAAACCTCCCGATATAAGGAAGGATACACTTGTCTTGGAGGTAATTCAGATATGATTCGTGGGTTGATTTTTGGGATGAAGGCATGGATTTATGAGTGTTCATTGAGTAGATCATGCCTATTGTATACAATCTCATTCTCCATTTTTTATGAAAGGTATGAATGCTTTGGAGGGAGTAGTGAGAGGTTTTCCTCAGTTGATTATTGGGATGAAGGGACTAATGTAAGGAGATGGATTGAGCAGAGGGCCGGGCCTTTATTTATTGGAGTTTAGAAGAATGAGTGGTGACCTACCTTATTGAACCATTCAAGATTCTGATTGTGATTCCGAGGGGCTGATACTGTTAGGATGTTCCCCTTGGTTTGGGAATCTAGAACAAAGGAACGTCAACTCCGGATAACGCAATGCCACAAAATGTCTTCATTAAGTTGCGACACTGCAATTCTCAACCCCAGAAAGCTAAACTTTCAAGGCCAGCTCGATAGAGTTTTGAACTGCAGGGCAATAAAGAGTTATGGGATGAGACTAGAAAATGGAATTGGACACAACCATGTCTGTCGTGATTTACTGAATTACTCAAGGGCATGGATGGCCTAATTTTGCTTTTCTGCTTTCATGCTTGCAAAAGTAAGACAACATCTGAAATGACTACAGCAGGAGGAATTTTAATGTTCACCAACTGCATGTCATTAAATGAAAGGATATTTGGGAATCCACAGCTTGGTTCTTTCTTATGTTCTATTGTATCCTCATGTCCTTCTGATGAACAATAATGGTACTAACTGTGAATACATTGGGTGGATTTGCATTTAATTATAGTATTTAACACATTGCTTTCTGCAATTAGAAATAAAATAATCAGCACCAAATATTAGAACCAAGAAACTGCAGATGCTTAATTACAAATAGAAAACACAAACTGCTGGAATAACATGGCGGGCCAGGCAGCATCTCTGGAGAATATTGATAGGTGACATTTTTGTTGGGACCCTTCTTCACACTTCGTTATAAATATCATCACTGTATAGACATACTGCAAGCTATTTGAATGTGAGGCCCTTTTGGACAGTGGGGAAAATTAAAGATAGACACAACATGCTGGAGTTACTCTGGATAGAAGGAATGGGTAAGTTTTGCCAACATACAATGAACTGAAGTTACAGCAGACATTGCTTTCAGCCTGTTTCAAAGAGTTTGCATCAAAGCACAAATGTCACAATTCAATCATAAGTGTCAGCCACACTTTGTATAAATTTCAATACTTTTAGAATGCCAATATTACGTAATCTCTTCAGCCTGTTCCATTAAATGGAAAAGCAAACATTAGGTAGTCTTCTGAATCTCGACTAGTTTCCAAATCACATTTCTCTTTCATTCATTGAGAATAAATCTCTTTTAAAAGGAAACCTTCAGACTGGTTTACTCAAATTGAACTATATGGAAGAAAAGGGACAAAACGCAACCACTTTTAATCAATTGCTCTAAGCAATAGTCCCTGTCTGATTAAATAATGCAACATCCTTGCTTCTAAACAGTTGCATGAGGGAGAACAGAACCAGAATATTTCCTAAAAAGTTATTTTAACTGCAGTACAATCTTCTTCCAACTTTTCAAATGCATTCTGTTAAATAAAAAATTGAAAATAAAAATTGACCAGAATTTTAACTTTTCTATAATATTTGAAATCACAATTTTCTGCATCAGGGTCTGGAAATGCGGAAAAAAGGGATTTATGGATAAACAATACTGAGGAAGTTAATCACATTTCTTGGTTTTCAGACCGCAGTAGAGGAAGGCGGAGGATTTATCTGTCATAGAGTCCCACTCTTTGCATATGTTGCCCTCCTTTTCAATATAATGTACTTCAGAAGAGGGAGATCCATTGGAGACTTCAATTGTTGATTCACATGAATGAGGTGGAACCAACTAATGCTTTGCAAATGTTATGTTCATAATAATATGAGGGATGAGTTGATTGCACACATTTTCATTGCTGCATTAGCATTTCATTGGTTGGATGGTGGAAACAATTCTAATAAATACCAGTTCTGATAAAGGTCACTGACTTGGTGACATAAAGCTGTTTAATTTATGCTGGTGAATTAATGCTCCACAAATGTAGCCTGATTTGTTGAATGCTTTTCAGTATACACAATCATTAACCACAACAATTTGCACTACAATGATATTTTTGTGCAACTAAAAATACCGTGGTGTTTCATGGCAAGACAATAAAACTAAATAAAGTGAAACTTATAGTGAAATATCTTGAAGGAGACATGTTCAGGAGACATGTAGAGAAATGGGATTTAACGTAAGTTTTGAATAATTGGGTGCTTCCAAAAAAATAATAATTGGAAAGAAGAAGCGAAGGCATTGATCCCATATTGTCATTGGGAGCTAGGCATGAAGAGAGGAAGAATTTAATTTTGGTTCACTGCTCACCAAGCCAACAGCATTCAGTATTCAGGGGATATGGGACCAATCTATACACCCAGTCATTCCATTCAAAAATGCTAGTTAAAAAGATACTCAAAGCTTTGTACTGGAAACAACATGTATATTTGCTTAGCTCTCCTTTCAAATTTAAAGGATTCACTTCAACAAAGCAGCTGCCAGAATCCATTAAAATTTTTAATAATATTGGATAGCCAACAGAATAGAATGAGACATGAAGCACTGAACATAATACAAAACCACAGAAATACTTGGGTTACAATTCATCAAGAAATTGGCTTATTTGTGAATCAGTGCATTTCATTTTTTTTCTTTTTAAAGTGATGAGGTACGATATGTTTGGTAAAATAAACGTAAAATTAATCAAAAGCAAAAAAAATGCAGATGCTGGAAATCAGAAATAAAAACCGTAAGTGCTGGAACTCATCATCATTCACTCAAAACGAGTATGACTGTTCTCCCATGGAGGACGTCTGTGCGTGACTGTTTAATGTGGGGAGACTGGTGCACAGATGGCCACCACATGGTCCTTGACTGATCTGGGTCTGAATCCAGTGGCATGGAATCCAAGACGACTGTGGACCCTTTTCTGCTGCAGCCTTCATCCACCTTCCCAGCTGTTGTGACACTCCACTAAAGTCAGCCATCATCCTCCGCCTGTTCCGCCGTTGAGGTCTTGGTTGGATTGCTCTTTGTCAGAGACCTCCCCCTCGACGTTACCGTCATGGGTGACCCCAACCAGGAGAATAGCTCCAGGCGACATCGCTCTCAGGACCAAACAAGCTTCTCCACCACGATAAGGTGACAATCCACGGAGAAGGTGCTAGAACTACTCCATAAGTCTTAGAATCTGAACTATATAGCATGGAAACAGTCCCTTCAGCCCACCTCATCCATGCCATCTAAGTTTCCTAACCAAGCTAGTCCTTCTTGCCTAGGCCTGGCTTATACTTCTACAAAACTTTCCAATCATTTATCTACCTGCACATAACCCATATCCCAAAGCCCCCGACCGTGGGAGATCAAAGAAGGGAAGAGCTTGACATTTTTTTTGCGCCTTCCATCACAGTGAGGATTGTGGAGGAATCACTGTGGTGGATGTTTATGTTAAAATGTATTTTGTTGCTTTTTATTGGTATGACTGAATGGCAAATCAAATTCCTTGTATGTTGCAAAACATACTTGGCTAATAAAGTATGATTATGATGATGATGATGATCTCACCATTCTATGCATATCCATGTGGCTATCCAAAAGTCTTTTAAGTGCTACTCACCGATCTGCCTCCACCACCACCACTGTAAGCGTGTTCCTTGTACTCACCACCCTCTGTGTAAAATACTTGCCCCGCACATCTCCTTTAAGCTTTGTCCCTCTCACTTTAAAACTAAGTAATATATCAGGTTCCAAATATTTATCAACCTTTATGTTTTCTACGATTTCCAGCAACTCCCCTTTAGTAATGTGGATTATTTTCAAGGCATCATTATTCACTCAATATCCCTTGTCATCCAGGGTTCCCTATTCCTGACAGCCTTGCATTTCACTCTGATGAGAACATTCTAGTCCTAGATTCTCCATATCTCACTCTTATTAATCTTCCAACTGCCAGATGTCCATTTACCTGATAACTCTACCGCTGCACCACCATGCCACCCAGCCCAGGTTCTTAGGCTGAAAATATAGAACTAACTGCAACATTTCAAAATCACAATGCATAATTCTGAAGTAAATTCTAATTCTTATTCAAAAAATTATCCTTATGCTTTGTTTTGGGAACGGTACTCAATGACCAGTGCTTGTTCGACTGAGTTCTGGTCCTTTTCCACTCTCTAATAAGATGTATTTGGCTAATCTAATGCTGCACTTCCTAACCACTGCGCAGCAAATCCAGAACTAGTCACAGACTGTTACCTAGAAATTCATTCAGGGATGAAAACAATCAAAAGAATGCACAATGCACGGAAGACATAGTGGTTTGGTTCAGTAACTGATTTCACTGCATACACCTTGTGCAAAGTATTGAGTGATGAAGAGGTGCTTATGATAATGTTTTCTCAATATTGCATATTGTGTGAGTAATTTTCAGAGCCATACAGCATAGAAACAAGCTCTTTAACCACTGGTTGTTCAAGAAGGAACAGCAGATGCTGGAAAATCAAGGGTAGACAAAAATGCTGGAGAAACTCAGCGGGTACGGCAGCATCTATGAAGCAAAGGAAATAGGCAACGTTTTGGGCCGAAACCCGGTCAGTCTGAAGAAGGGTTTCGGCCCGAAACTTTGCCTATTTCCTTCGCTCCATAGATGCTGCGGTACCCACTGAGTTTCTCTAGCAATTTTGTATACCTTCTTTAACCACTGGGTCCACCGTCTCCATCCAATTACATTAAATGGATGTGTGTAGAAACTGAAGAAAGCATTGCCTATGCATTCCATCCATTAATGCTGCCTGACCTATTAAGTTACTCCAGCACTTTGTGTTTTGCTTAAGATTCCAGCATCTGCAGTTCCTGGTATCTAAATTAATTAATCTTTTTATTTTCCCCATATCTTCTCCAAAATTCTACTATTCACCTACATGAGAGATGAAATTTACTCGGGCTGACTAACTAACCAAGCTGCACATCATTGAGATGTAGGAGGAAACTGAAGCATCTATGGTCACAGGGAAAACATGCAAACAGATAGCACCCGAGGCTAGGATTGAACTTTGGTCTCCGACGCTGAGAGGCAGCGGCTGTAGCAACTGCACCACTGTCTACTTAAGCCTGTGCTTAGTGATGCCATGTTGTACCTCTCAAAGAGAAAATGATACTAATACCAATTATTATATTGTGCATTTACAGAGCGCTGATGAACAACAAAGAGGAGTACAGGAGTCTGAGGAACTATGGCCCGAAACGTCACTAAAGTTTTTTCTAGAGATGCTGCCTGACCCGCTGAATTATTCCAGCACTTTGTCTCTCAAGCGTAGTACGGGCATGGAAATGGGCATCAGACTGCTGCGGATGTAAAGAAGCTATTGAAGACGGTGAACATTTGCGGAGAAATATCGCATGCCAGGAACCCCAGGAAGCCACCAGAGGTCAAAATAAAACAACGGCTCCTCCCCAGGTTTTGACAGGCTTCAGTTTGTGAGAACCATCTGCAAATCGAACAGTTGGATATGTGGCTAGGCACAAAAAGCTGGAGTAACTCAGCGGATCGGGCAGCATCTCTGGAGAGAAGGAATGGGTGATGTTTCGGGTCTGAAGAAGGGTTCTTTACTGGAATTGTTACCCATTCCTTCTCTGCAGAGATGCTGCATGTCCCGCTGAGTTCCCAGCATTTTGTGACTCACTGCTTTAAAAAATGTGTTCTACTGTGATTAATTTTTGAAAATTATTTAGTTTTCACCTGATTTTGGTGATGCATAAAATTGCCTGCTGAGAAACAGACCATTTAGTCCACTACTGGCTTTTATGGTCTATTTTATGAACATAACCCTTTTTCTGTCTATCTACGGTTTGAACCAGCATCTGCAGTTCCTTCCCACTGGATATGTGACTACCTGGAAATATATTTAAGTACAAAATTAGGATAGTGATGTGCAAAGGGTAGTTAGATCAGTGCATCTAACTCAACCATCCATATTTGTTCCTGCAAGATTCAATTATATTGCCATGAATTGAGTAGCCACATGACACCAGATGCCTGCAGTCCCTCAGCAGCCAGCAGATCCTTCCCTCTGGTCTCCCAAAGGCTTGCGTGTATGTATGGGCCATATATCAGTCAGACGCTCATAACCTGTGGAGAATCTGCACAGTGAGAAGCCAGAGAGATCGATATCTGTGGCAACGCTCCAGAATACAGAGCTGCTAACTCTCACGCATTGAGCGTGAGATTCACGCATTTTGCCAAATTCTCGCGCTCTCAGATTGATCTGTGATCAACGTAAATTTCAAAACTCATATCAACTGCATGGGCCGCGGGTGTTGGAGAGCCAGGCCTGGGGGAGGGATGGAAGCAGAAGCAGCGGCAGGAACAGATGTGGATGGGGAGCCAGGGCTGGCGAGTGTTTGCTGAGCTGGCGAGTGTTTGCCGGGCTGGCGAGTTGCTCGCTGAAGCTCCAGCAACGGAGCAGCCTCAGTGCAAGAGTCCAGGGCTGTTGGAGGCATCTGAAGCATTGCGCTGCTGCCGTGAGAGTCTCTGTGCCAAATTCGCCCAGGTGACCGCATGCATCAGGCTGCGGCTCGGTGCATCCTGGAGGATAACCAGTGGCTGCTGGAAGTAAGTACCAAGCACTGGGTAGAAACGGTGGAAGATAGTGACCTTCAAATGGGGGTGGTTGGAGAAAACATCCTGCTTGCCTGCTAGATTTTCACTTACTGTAACTGCAAGAAAAATGTTCCCAATGTTGGGGGACTTCAGAACCTGGGGTCACAGTTTAAGAAAAAAGGTAGGCCAGTTAGGACTGAGATGAGGACAAACTTTCTTCACGCGGAGAGTTGTGAGGTTGGACTTGCTACCTGCACTCCGCTTCCAGTGCTGTGAGATTGGATTAGTGGCCTGCACTCCAAGTGCTGTGAGATTGGATTTGCAGGCCTACACTGAATGATGACTTTTGAGGCAAATTCTCAGATTTTCTTTGTTGAAATTTGACCGCTCAATCTCTCTATATTAAAATGGTCTTTTTTTAAATCAACAGCAAAGAGGCATCAAGAGGCAATGGGCAGCAGAACACAACAAGAGACACAACAAAAAAGAACTGAATAAATCTCATCTTTAACATTTAAATTGTTGTTATATTTTAAGAGTAATTTACATTTTAAACTTTAATAAGTTATTTTTCCACATGCAATGCCTGCTTGTTCTTCATCACAATGGGAACCTAATAGGAAGGAATGGCTGCGCTGTCGGAGAGCCACAAACAGTGCATGGGGGGAGGTTGAGGGGAGATGGACTGAATGCATGGGGGGGAGGGGAATGCCAAGGAGCAGAGTTGGGGAGGGGGGGGGGGAGGGGAATGGCAAGGAGCAGAGTGGAGGGGGGGGGGGGGTGAAGGGAGGAGGGGTGACTGAGTGAACTGCAACCACACCAGCAGCATGAGTGACTACACTGCAAGCCCACCAGCCATGAGTAAGTGAACTGCCAGCCCACCAGCCATGACTCACTGAACTGCATCCTAGAATCCATTCCGTCCACAATGTCCACACTAGCCCTCTGGAAACACCCACAACACCCATACTAGCGCTCCAGAGATCGAAACAAGGATAGACTTCCCCCCTTCATTACTGTGATCTGTAAAAAAAGATGAAAATGTCTTAAATTGATTTTCCACCCTCTCCCCCTTCTGTCTCACAGTCTGTCACCTGTTTTCGGCAAAATTTCTGGCAGTTTCCCAGCTGCCAGCCTGCCAGGCCTGAGTGACTGAGCTGCCTGGCCTGGGTGACTGAGCTGCCTGGCTTGAGTGAGTGAGTGAGCTGCCTGGCCTGAGTGACTGAGCTACCTGACCTGAGTGACTGAGCTGCCTGGCCTGAGTGACTGAGCTGCCAGCCCAATAATTCATTTGACCCACAATGTCCATACTAGCCCTCTGGAAACCAGTCCATTTGGCCCACAACACCCATACTAGTGCTCCGGAAAGCACTACCCCTCCCCCCCCCACCCCCCACAATGGCCAGTAATATTGGAATTGGTGGAGAGGTGGAATATTGCATTGGGGGACCAGTCCTCCCGTGTGAGTCTGGTACCCAACAAGTCCCACTTAGTCTAGCATGGGAATAAAACTTGACCACTTGATTTTGCAGCAAAACAGGCCCTTCGGTGCAACTTGCCCACACCCGCCAACATGTCTGTTACGACTCCCGAATGCAAGTACTTCAGAGCCACGTAACACAAGTCAAAAACCAGGTTCAGGTTCAAAAAACAGTTTTAATGATTCATTGGAACACAAAACTCAAACCTGATTTAAACAACCCAGTCAGGGATATGGATAAACCGACAAACAATTTAACAATGCTCCAGCCAGCCACACCATGGGCCGTCGAACCGGAGATTCCAAAACCTGCCCAAAGAGATACAACCCTGAAACCAAAATACACGAAAACTCTAAGGTCAGCCCTTATCCGTCCCAATACAATATCTGATAACAAGGAATGGTGAAAATACACAAAGTTCCATGCCATGTGGTCAGGCTGCCTCAGCCCCCACCAACAGTCTGCTCATCAGTCGGAGTCTACGACGAAGAGAAGAGAATCCTGGGAAGCTCTCGTATTTATACTTCAGATGAGTCACCCGTCACCTGACGCAGCTGGGCCAATCGGGTACAGGAGCCTTTAACCCCTCGATTCCAGACTCACAGCCACGAGGCCTGTACTTGGGATAGAAACAGAGAAGTAAGTACATAGCATTCACCAGGGGGGGGGAAGTGCCTAACACCCCCACCCAAAGATACTGAATAAGTTTCTGAAAATGAACTAAAAAAAACACCACCAAATTTCAGCAACTATTCAGTAACACAGACATCACTGGCGCGACAATGCATCAGCCAATACATCATCCTTGCCACGGATATGCCAGTCAAATGAGACAACCGCAAGGGAAGCGTCTCCAAAGCCTCAGAGTTCAGCTTTCCCTGCGTTACTGCCACAGACAACCGTGCCTCCCCCACATCACCACCCGTGTCAGGGGGCAGCACCACTGCAGCCAAAACATGCTTAGAAGGACTTAGCTCCGACCCATCAACCTCCACAGGGTCCTTCCTGTCGAACCTGTCCTTCATCCTAGACTGAGCAGAGGCAAGATTACCCATTGCCAGTTCGCATGCCCTCCTCAGTCTAGAGCGAAAAGTACAGACGTGGTCTAAAATACTACGTTTTGTATCCTCCTGCAACCATTTCTCCTTCAGGACCCTCAACGGACCACGTACAGTATGCGCGAACACCAGGTCAGCAGGACTGAACCCTAATGACTCCTGCACGACCTCACGCACCGCAAACATAACTAGATGAACCCCCTCATCCCAGTCTTTTTCAAACTCCAGGCAGTAAGTCCTCAACATAGATTTCAAAGTCTGGTGAAACCTCTCGAGAGCTCCCTGGCTCTCAGGATGATACGCACTGGAGTAACAATGCTTAATATCTAACAACTTCATTACCTGACTAAAAACCTTCGACATGAAGTTGGTACCTTGGTCACTTTGCACAACCTTGGGCAAACCGAACAACGAAAAAAACTTAGTGAGAGACTTAACAATTGCAGGGGCAGTAATTCTACGCAAAGGGACCACCTCCGGAAAGCGGGTAGTCGCACACATAATTGTTAATAAAAACTTGTTGCCCATCCTTGTCCGAGGTAGAGGGCCCACACAATCAACTAGAATCCGCTCAAACGGCTCACCGACCACAGGGATTGGATATAAAGGCGCAGGAACAATCGATTGGTTCGGCTTTCCTGCCACCTGGCAAATGTGACAACACCTGCAGTGCTGTTTCACGTCCTTTTTCAACCCTGGCCAAAAAAAATTCCGTAAGATGCGGTCATACGTCTTATTGACCCCCAAATGTCCACCCAGAGGACCATCATGAGCCAAACAGAGTATCTCGTCCCTATACCGACGAGGCATCACAATCTGATCAACCACGCTCCAATCATCATGCCCAGATATATCCAAGGGAGACCACTTTCGCATCAGTAAGCCATCCCTTAGAAAATACCCTTTTGCTGTGGAATCCATTTCCCCCTCAGGCACTGCGCAGTCGCACAGATCAGATAAACCTGGATCACTCTTTTGCTCCTCAACCAGCCGGTCACGTGACAGTGACACCGGCACATTTCCAGACACTATCCCATCTTGAGATGGAGAAACACCCTTCACAACACAGGATCTATCATCCTGATACCCAAAAATGCTCTCACTCAGGTCCACCACATCCTCAAACTTCGCCTGGCTCTTAGCCATAGCCCTCGTGACAGCACAAGCTGCGAAGACCTTTGGATGCTGCATAGCCAATCTATCAGGACTCTGCACCATCGGAACAGCCGTCACCTCAGGAGTGACTAAAACTCTACCTCCTGCCAAGTCATTCCCCAAAATCACAGAAACTCCCCCAACGGGAAAACACGGCCATAACCCAACAGTTACCCGGCCTGAAACCAACTCGGACTCGAGACGCACGGTATGCAAAGGCACTACCATGTCATCCATCCCGAATCCTACCACTGGGACACTTGACCCAACCGATGATTCCCCAGAAAACGGCAGTACACCATCCAATATAAAGGACTGAGTAGCACCAGTATCTCGCAAGATGGATACTGGAACTCTGTCACCCCCATCCTCTAGAGAAACAAAACCATTCATGATGAACGCAGAATAATTCCTACACTCATCAGACTCAGGCACCTCAGGTACGGCAGGTGCCTTCTGTGCACCCACCAAAGCCACAGGCTTTGCATTTTTCTGCTTCAGAACGGGACACGACTTTAACATGTGCCCTCTCCTTCTACAATAGTAGCACACAGGACCTTCATCAGTCCTTACATTTCCGTCAACCTTATCAGCTCGGACCTCCCCCTGTATCAACGTGCTGCCACTTGCAGGCACAGAAACAGCTTTGACACTGCCACCGGCGACACCACCACGATCAACCGGCCGTGCACCAAAACTATAGGATCGCCCAACAAAATCAGATTTATGAGTCAATACATACTCATCTGCCAACACCGCAGCCTTAGACACCTCATTCACCTTCTGCTCATTAAGGTAAGTAGTAACCCTCTCAGGGAGACAGTTCTTAAAGTCTTCCATAATTATCAAGGCCCGCAGTAGCTCAAAATCCTTCACTCCTTGAGAAGCGCACCACCTGTCAAAAAGTGCCTCCTTCTCCCTAGCAAACTCCACATAAGTCTGACTATCAAACTTCCTAAAGCGCCGGAACTTCTGCCGGTACGCCTCTGGAACTAATTCATAAGCCCTTAATACTGTAGACTTCACACACTCATAGTCCAGACTGCTTTCAACAGATAAAGACGAGTACACCTCCCGTGCTTTACCCACAAAGACACACTGCAATAGCAAGGTCCACACATCCCTAGGCCACTTCAAGGACAAAGCCACCCGTTCAAACACTGTGAAATACTTGTCCACATCCTCCTCACGAAATGGGGGAACCAGGCGGATGTTCTTGCTCATATCAAACTCCCGTTCCCTAGAAGAAACCCGGGAATTATCTATTTCTTTTTCCCGCAGCTGAAATTCAGCCCTTTTGGTTGCCTCCTCAAGCTCAAGCCGTTTCATTTCAAGAACATGCATGAGCTCTTTCTCTTTTAACAAAGAGGCAATTCTCTGTGACTCAAGCTCCATCTCCTTCAGTTTAATGACGGCCTCCATGTTCTGAACTGGCTGAACAGAAGGTGGGGGACTGTCTGCACCACCAGGCAAAACCCCAGCCTCCACCAACGCAACCCACAACTCCGATTTAATGGAGTGTTTCTTTGAATGCTTGTCAATAGTCACGGCATAGTTCTCAGCCAGCAAAATCAAATGCTCTTTCGTACATCTATCAAACAACTCCCGACTAGGAGCCTCAACAAATTCTTTCACCTTAAATTCCATTTTCTAATGTAGCACCAAACCACCAGCTAAAACTTGGGCCTTAATGCTACCACAAACAGGGAAGAAAAAATTCCCTCTCAACACACAGACTTCCTCAGTCCAGAAGCCTACCAAAAATACCCCCTAAAAACGTCTAAGGTCCTCAAAACTTAGGACGAGCCCCCATTTTGTTACGACTCCCGAATGCAAGTACTTCAGAGCCACGTAACACAAGTCAAAAACCAGGTTCAGGTTCAAAAAACAGTTTTAATGATTCATTGGAACACAAAACTCAAACCTGATTTAAACAACCCAGTCAGGGATATGGATAAACCGACAAACAATTTAACAATGCTCCAGCCAGCCACACCATGGGCCGTCGAACCGGAGATTCCAAAACCTGCCCTAAGAGATACAACCCTGAAACCAAAATACACGAAAACTCTAAGGTCAGCCCTTATCCGTCCCAATACAATATCTGATAACAAGGAATGGTGAAAATACACAAAGTTCTATGCCATGTGGTCAGGCTGCCTCAGCCCCCACCAACAGTCTGCTCATCAGTCGGAGTCTACGACGAAGAGAAGAGAATCCTGGGAAGCTCTCGTATTTATACTTCAGATGAGTCACCCGTCACCTGACGCAGCTGGGCCAATCGGGTACAGGAGCCTTTAACCCCTCGATTCCAGACTCACAGCCACGAGGCCTGTACTTGGGATAGAAACAGAGAAGTAAGTACATAGCATTCACCAGGGGGGGGAAAGTGCCTAACAATGTCCCAGTGACACTACCTGCTTTTGGTCCATATCCCTCCAAACCTGTCCTATCCATGTATCAGTCAAACTGTTTCTTAAATGTTGGGATAGTCCCTGCCTCAACTACCTCCTCTGGCAGCTTGTTCCATATACCCGCCACCCTTTGTGTGGAAAAAGTTACCCCTTAAAAGGTTACTCTTAAAAATATTTCAAACAAAAAACATTGAAATCATTCTACTAAAACATGATTTTAATACATCAAATTTCAAAAAGTCCCCACCGTGAGAGGGGAGACATCTCCCTCACATACCCTCCCCCACTCAGTCATTACACTACCCCGCCAGGTATCCCCAAGGCCAGTGATCAGTGATCACTCAGCCTCCTCATTTTCAAAAACGCTCCGTGGCCCCTGGTTCGGACAGAGAGCATTGCCAGATGTGAGTGGGGAACTGAGGCCAGTTGTCCATGATGTCTGGATCCCAATTCTCAGCGCTTCGTGTTTCAGAGTTGGCTAATGTTATTGATTTGTGATTAGCCTTATTTGCATTAGTTGACAAAACCTTAATTTATTAATCTGGAATATCCAGGGGGGTGGGATAAGAGTAATATTAAAATGACATGCAAGGTGTCAGGCTGCCTGTCGCAACTTATAGCCCCGATAACCCATTACTTCCTTCAGTTAAATATTGGGAAGGTAGCACAATTGTCATTTGCCGCTCAACCATTATGTTTGTTGACCTCACTGACTATTTCTAACCCACACTCCCCCCCCCCCCACCAAATTCCTTTGGCAGGTTGAATAGAAATGGCCCCAATCTCGTTGTTTTATTAATTGAACACATGGATGAACATCCTCAAGGAGTGTGATCAGATGGAGCTGATTCAATTGCGATGTTTAAGAGCTTGTTCAAAGAAAGGGCATATTTTAAAGGAGTGACAGAGATACTTGCATGGAAATATGTGAGGAGGTTATTATTTGTCTTTACTTTTAACTTGAACCAGGACATCTGAAGATTCAAAGTTTAATATAGTAATTGTGCTGATACTGACTCCAACCAACCACTTAATGAATATCATCCATTCCGGAGGTTTTATTTGTCTGATGCCATTCAAATTTCACTTGGATTTCAATCACATCAATGTAAAACAAATTGGGAATGGGGAGCATTGGATCAAAAGCTTGCCCTTGCTACATATTAACGGTAATATAATAATGTATGCATGTCGGTAGGTGCAATCAAACCAAAGATCTTTTTATCATTGTTGTGTTATGCATACCACGGAAAATATTATGTACTGTCAAGATCCCATTTAATAGAATAATATTGCTTAAATATATAGTTATAGGACTGTGAGGTTAGTTACAAACATTAGGTCTCAGTCCTGATTGATAGAGGTGAACATAGGCATATATAGAGTGGACATGGAAAGAATATTTCCACTGGTGGGAGAGTCTAGGACCAGGGGTCATAGCCTCAGAATTAAAGGGCGCTCTTTTAGAAAGGAGGTGTGGAGGAACTGCTTTAGTCAGAGGGTAGTTAATCTGTGGAACTCATTGTCACAGAGGGCTGTGGAGGCCAAATCAGTGGATATTTGTAAGGCAGAGAGACAAATTCTTGATTAGGACGGGTATCAAGGGTTATGGGGAGAAGGCAGCAAAATGGGATGGGATTAGGAGGCAGAGATCAGCCATGCTTGAATGGTGGAGTAGACTCAATGGGCAGAATGGCTTAATTCTACTCCTATAACTTATGAACTTATGAACTTTGCGTGGTTGATGGGGCTGTGTTGCATTGAACCATGTCAGAAGCTAATGGTGTTCCTCTTCACTGACCTTGCTCACTTCTGTGAGCTCTCAAGACTTTGCTACATTGTGTTGATGTCACACCTTGACTCTTGGTTTTGACCACAATGGCTACCTGAACCCATTGCCTTCCGAGAAATTGGCTGCCTTTCTTGGATAGCCTTTGCCCCACCCATTCTGCCAGTGTAGTGTTGGTAAACTTCATGTTTACTTCCATGCATGCGATAAACTGGCTTTTTACACATCACTGTGATCTCTGCAATCTTCCCCAACCACAAAGCACAACCACTTTTAGGAGGTCATTCTTGCTTTAAAACACACAGGTCAGCTTAAAGCACTCCTGATTCCTAGCGGCATTGGCAGCAAATGAGATTTGCGGTGACTCGTCAGCACCGTTAATGCAGTAATCATTATAATGAGCTGACAAGGACTAAGTTGATTAAACTGCCTGCATTGGAAGCACAGCAGTGGGTCAGGGCTACATTGTTACCCTCCAGTCCTGTTTCAGGGTCCATCCGAATTAGGCTCTTATGAATCCCAAAAGTTAAAAAAAAAAGTTGGAAATGATTTCAATTTACAATGCCAGAGTTTGGCTAATTTCAGCTTTATTAAACAGAATTTTTAAAGAGGTGCCACTCAAATTGTTCAGACTATGCAGAGCTGTTCCTTCCGAGATGAGCTTCAAAGGGATGAGCCATGTTCTCCTTATTTCCATCTCCCCTCCCTGAGGCTTCTGAGGGCTGTCTGTATTCATATTGTTATTTCCAATAGAAGAGGTCCAAAGCTGGTTCTTCATGCTGAAGTTCTGACAAACTAAATAGATGGAAATGTTTTTTTTTGTGTTGGTGCATTCATTGAACCTAAAGGAACACGTTTCAGAGAAATTTTCAAAGGAATACGTTTATTTTTTCTCAAGCTCTAAAATTGCCACCGGAGGAGAACTTAAAAAAAAAAGAGAATAAAATACTTCCATTTATGTTACAATATTCTTTGAGTTGGAATGGCCTAAAGACCGTTACAGCTAAAGAAACAACATAATATAATTAATCAAACCCAAATGCAAATCTGCTACAATAGCGACACATGGAGAATTTGGCGCTGTGGCCCACAGACTGTGCCAACCACCAACCACCCATTTGCACTGATCCTACATGAATCCCATTTTTTAATATTCTCCCCACCTGCTCTTCAACTCTGCCCAGACTCTGCCTTTAGTTTGTTTAGTTTTTAGAGATACAGCATTGAAACAGGCCCATCAGCCCACCAAGTGTGAGCCAACTATCAATCACCCGTACATCAGTTCTATCCTGCACACTAGGGACAATTTACAGAAGCCAATTAACCTACAACTCTACATGGCATTGGAGGAAGAAGATTGGACTTTATTGCATTCCATCACAGTGGATTTTTATGTTAACTTTTATGCATTTGTGTGTCTTGTTGCTTTTTTTTAGTATGGCTGTATGGTAATTCAAATTTCACTGCACCTTAATTGGTACATGTGACAATAAACTGACCTTGAAATCTTGAAATCTTGAACCCGAGCACCCAGAGAAAACCCACACGATCACAGAGAGAACGTACAAACTCCGTACAGACAGAACCCAAGGTCAGGATCAAACCTGGGTCTCTGGCACTGTAAGGAAGCAACTCTACCCACTGAACCACTCTGCCACCCACACTGTGCCACTGTGCCACCCTCACCTACACAATAAGGATAATTTGCAGTGGCCGATTAGCCTACCAATCCGCTTGGGAGGAAACAAAAGTACCGTGAGGAAACTGCACAGCACAGGAAGAAGTTGCCAATTCCACACAGACAGTGCCCAGGATTGCAACCGGATTGCTTGTGCTTGAAGGCCACAACCCCACTAACTGCACACCCATCATGTAGTAACACTGCTCAATATTGATGTGCAAGGTATCAATGCAGAGAAAGAGCAGTACAGCCCTTGAACCTACAGTGCCCTCCATAATGTTTGGGACAAAGACCCATCATTTATTTACTTGCCTCTGTACTCCACAATTTGAGATTTGTAATAGAAAAAAATCACATGAGGTTAAAGTGCACATTGTCAGACTTTAATAAAGGCCATTATAAGTCATTTTGGTTTCACCATGTTGAAATTACAGCTTTGTTACAAAGAAATCCTCCTCATCTCTTTCCTAAAAGAACATCTTTCAATTCTGAGGCTATGACCTCAAGTCACATGCTTGCCCACCAGTAGAAACATCTTCTCCACATCCACTGTATCCAGACCTTTCACTATTCTGTACGTTTCAATGAGGTTCCCCCTCATTCTTCTAATCTCCAGGGAGTACAGGCCCACTGCCATAAAACGCTCATTTTACTTCGGAGTCACGTGAGTGACTACGTTAAGAACCCCGCCAGGACGCATGCGTGTCATATCGCTACACGCATTGCAACGAGTCACAGCAGGGGGAACGATGTTCCCCTAGCGGTAAAATTTGAAAGCCAGGAACAGCAGGTAAGGAGACTCTGCGTTCCAGAATTTGAAAGTCGGGAACAGCAGGTAAGAAGACTCTGCGTTCCTTCCACTTACCTTTTAGGTGGAGACATGGACCGGAGCCATGAAGGCTGCGGGAAAGCTGGCCGGGGAGAACCGCGGAGTTGCGGGCAGCCGGCAGCAGCAGCCAAAGGCACGCTAATCTCCCGTAATGGGAACAGCTGTGCCCGACTTTCGCTCCCGACTTGCTCCCGCACCGGGCCCGGCCGGGCGGGAGAGGGAAGCAAAAATTAATTTTCCCCGCGCTGGTTTCACAGGGGGGGAAGCTGGACAAAGTAGTGTCCACAAGTGCTGCTAGGAAGCTGGCTGGGGAGGACCGCGAAGTTGCGGGAGCCAGCAGCAGCTGAAGGCACAAGCCCCGTAAGGGATCATCTGTGCCGACTTTTGGTCCAGCGCCGGCCAGAACACCACGGCCGGGCGGGAGACTATTTAAATGGGGCCGTTGACTTTTGGATAAGTCAATAACGGCAGTAGACGGGGTGGAACGACGTTCACCCGTAGCGACAATTTTAACCTGGACCTGCAGGTAAGAGCTGCGGTCTTTTTGTGTTTTTACCATGCTGATTGCAGGTGGAGAAACCAACGGGCTGCGACAAAGCTGGTGGGCTAGATGGGATCAGCTGTGCCCGATGTCGCCTCCACACCGGCCATATCCACTCCACGGAAGGGCAGTAAGAACAAAGCTGGAGAGGGAGGACCGTGGAGCAGCGGGCAGCCAGCAGCAGCCAGCGGCACTCGGATCACCGATAGTGGGATCAGCTGTGCCCGACGTCGCCTCCACACCGGCCAGATCCACGCGGCCGGGCGGAAAGCTAGACACAAAACAAACAAGGTCGTGGACTCAGAGGAGTCCGACTTTGAACAACCGCCAGGTGGCCAGCGCCCGAGAGCGCTGGAGCCGGATGGAGCGGTGTATGGAGCTTTGCTCCAACGTGACAGACTCCGGGAGATGGAGTCGGGTCACTGTGGGCCCTATGATAAACCCACAGCAGTACCTCTTGAAGGGCTGCGCAGTGCTTCTACCTCATCAGAGGGGAGCACTGCGGGTCAGTTCTGGGCTGACCTGGAAGAGGGGTCCGCAGAAGGAAAGACAAGTGTGCAGGGGGTGCAAGAACAAGATAACCTACTGGAACCCACTACGGCCAAAGACAGCACCCCCACGCACCCACCAGCAGAACTGGTGAAAGCTCGAAGGTCCGGTACCCAAAACATGAGTCTTTTAGGCCATGGCCCAGGCCGGCCATCTTGGAAGATGCGGGGACCTCCAACACCAACCAAACCGAAAATCCAGACCCCAGCGCGACAACAGCAGCAAAGAACCTACAAAAAGTAAACCTACCACTGGTAACTATGGAGGTAGGTGGGTCTGGTTCCCTACAATATACAGGGATCATGGAGGTTGGGTGGAGATTACACTCTTTCTGAATGCATGGAGCATGATAACAACCGATACTTGCATCTTAAGCAGTATCCAGGGATATACAATAGAGTTTATACACAAGTACAGCCCTCCAGTTCAACATATACTGAACCGAATGTTCGTGCCTTCTGATAAAGGAATATCAAAAGCGCAAGCTGACTGAAGCGGCTTTACATAAAAGGTGTAATTGAGAAAACTCAACACGAACCATTAGAATTCATGTCCAATATATTTATCAAAAACAAAAAAGATGATGGTTATCGCATCATCATAGATCTGACAAAATTGATACCTTTGTTACTCCTTAACAATTAATTTCCAAAGGTTACTTCAATGGCCAGCATCAATTTAAAAGATGCTTACTATTCAGTGCCTATACGAGGTGACCATAGATGTTACTTAAAATTCAACTGGATGGGACAACTCTGACAGTATAAAGCACTGCCAAATGGGTTATCATCAGCCCCAGGCTGTTCACAAAAATTTTGAAAACAGCCCAAGCGTTTCTACGGAAACGTACTCACATGGTCATGGCATATTTAGATGACATACTCATTGTGGGTAAAACTTTGGAATCGGCCAAACAAACTGTAACAGCCACAAAAAAGGTATTTGGAAAACTGGGATTCATTTTCCATCCAGATAATCTAAACTAACGCCTTCCACTACTATGGACTATCTGGGGTTTCACCATTGACTCAGTTCACATGTCGGTGACTCTGCCTAAGGGAAAGGCTAGAGATTTAATAGAGGCTTGCAATAACCTCACTGACATCAGCAAACCATCCATCAGATTGGTAGCAAAGTAATTGGCATAATGATGGCTGCTTTTCCAGCCACACAATTTGGACCTCTACATTACCAAAACTTACAGAGAGCAAAATACAAGCACTCTAAATTATGCAGGTCACTTTGACAGAGCTATGAAACTACCAATCAAGCTAAAATGGAACTAAAATGGTGGATAGATAACATCTGGCTTTGTTCCAATCCAATCATTGTCAGTAACCCTTCCATGGTACTACAAACTGATGCCAGTGCACTTGGGTGGGAAGCCACCAATACCATCACCAGCTGTGGAGGTAGATGGACTTCCCAGGAGGCATCATTATTACTCACACTGGGCATAAACTACCTGGAAATGTTGGAACATTACATGGCCAAAAGTCATATGTACTGGGTCATATCACCAGAATGTTAGACACAGATAGACAATACCACCGTGGTAGCATACATTAACCACAGGGTGGAAACAAATCGACATCATGTGACAATCTGGCTATACAATTTGGCAAGGTGTATCCAGAGAGATATTTGGATATCAGCCACTTACCTACCAGGAAGACTAAATTCAGTGGCAGACACCAGGTCACGCAAACTTAATGAAAACACCAAATGGATGTTGAATAAAATAGTATTTGCTGATATCACAGCAAATATGGAACACCAGATATCGAGTTATTCACATCTAGACTTAACCACCAGTTATCAAATTATGTTTCATGGGAACCAGACCCTGGGGCAGCGGCGACAGATGCATTTTCGCTGCATTTGGGGGGGGGGGGGGGGAGCGGGGGGGGGATTGTTTATTTATGCATTCCCTCCTTTTCCTGCCTCATCGGTCGGGTATTAAGGAAATACAACAAGACTCTGCATCTGGTATTGGTAGTACCCGATTGGCCTACACAACCATGGTTCCCAGTGGTATCAAACATGGTATTAGAACCATGTATCACCATCCCTCATAGACCAGATTATTGCTACAGTCTATATCAGGGAGTGGGCGATGCTCCGCCATAAAAACAACATCGCCTACAGAGACATGAACATCCCATCTGTTCTGCAATATCTGGCAGGCCTCCACTATGATGAGGGGCTCAGTTACAGTGCCATCAACTGCGCCAGAAGTGCCCTATCGACTTACCTATGGCAGGGGACAGAGCATTACACTGTTGGGACTCACCCACTGGTACAAAACTTATGAGGGGAATTTTTAATACAATCCCCCAAGAACCAGATACTCCCAATTATAGGATGTAAGAATTATCCTGAAGATGCTCAGAAATTGGTCTCCAGCAACAGTTCTGTCCCTACACAGACTGACATTAAAAAGTCATGCTAATGGTATTGGTCACGGCACAGAGGATACAGTCATTGCAAAAACTAGACTGGACAACATGACTTCCTCAACAGAAAATATTACGTTTCATATTTATGAGTTAGTAAGCAGAACAGAAAGGGATCAGCAGGCCTCAATATACAATTAGGTCATACCCAACAGATGACCGTCTGTGTATAGTAAGACATCTGTCGTTATTCATGGAGAAAACGAAAATCCTAAGAGGCAATGAAAAGGCACATTTTGGTCAGCCACTAGCAACCACACCAAGAGTGACGGTCCAGACCATCTCAAGATGGCTGAAACAGGTGCTAACGCAGGCTGGGGTGGATACTAATATTTTAAAATCTCTTTCCACCAGGGCTGCAGCCACATCGGCAGTGATACAGTTGGATGTACCAATGGACCAAATCCTCAAGGCAGCAGGATGGTCTAGGGAAAACATTCCAATTATTTTATAATAAACCAGTAATGAAACCTGGAACGTTTGCAGAAACAATTTTAAGTTCTGTAAATTAATTTAAACCCATAAAAAGGGGTTATAAATTTGTGTTAACAAATTTTATGATTTCAATGTCGAATTCATGTCCAAATTATGTTAACACAATTCCTCCTACAGTCAAGGCAGACGTGATGCATGAACTCGTTTCCACGGCATGAAATCACAGAGCTTTAAAATCTTCACCTAGTCACTCACGTGACTCCGAAGTAAAATAGTAAGATTAAACGAGAACTTACCAGTTTGAAGTTTGATCTGTATTTTATGAGGAGTTACGATGAGGGATTACGTGCCCTCCACTCCCACCCTGATCATATACTTAACTGGTGTCTCTTCTCTAATCTTACTATGTTTAGTCATTACAGTTATCTGTGATTTCACACCGCTGCTTTGAAGAATGACACGCATGCGTCCTGGCGGGGTTCTTCACGTAATCCCTCATCGTAACTACTCATAAAATACAGATCAAACTTCAAACTGGTAAGTTCTCGTTTAATCTTACTATCATATGTTAACCTACTCATTCCTGGGATCATTCTTGTAAACCTCCTCTGGACCCTCGCCAGAGCTAGCACATCCTTCCTCAGACATGGTGGCCAAAATTGCTCACAATATTCTAAATGCGGCTTGATCAGCACCTTATAGAGCCTCAGCATACATCCCTGTTTTTGAGATCAAGCCCTCTCAAAATAAATGCTAATAAATCCAAAATAAATCCGTTACTGTGGCCTGTTTCTTCAGTGCTACCATGAATGACACGCATGCGTCCTGGCGGGGTTCTTCACGTAATCCCTCATCGTAACTCCTCATAAAATACAGATGGAACATATTAAGAGGGCGGCGCGACTCACCCGTTGCATCGGCCCCTACAGCCTGTCTGTCTTTTTTTAATTTTTGTCTAGTTAAATGTAGTGTTTGGTGTTTTTTAATACTGGTTTTAAATGTGTATATGTGGGGGGCGGGGGGGGGGAGGGGAAAACCGTTTAAATCTCTTCCCTGTCCGGGAGACCCGACCTTTTCCCTGTCGGGTCTCCGTTGTCGTTGGGGCCTAGCACCGTGGAGCGGCCTCCAACCTGAACGACCCGGGGGCTCGGGAGACTGCGGAGCTGCGGACTACTCACCATCGTGGGGCTGGCCGGCCTCGGAGTGTGGGGAGCGGCGGTGACTCGCTGCTGCGACTCGACTCCTGGGGCTCGGAGGCTCCAGCAACGCAGCCGCAGGTCCGGTGGACTGGGACATCGGGAGCTTGCTGGTCCGGGGGGAGAGAGAGACCGCTTCCCGGAGCTCCCGCAACGCGACTTCTCCAGCCCGTGTCGCGGGGTTGGAACGACCCGGACCGTACATCACCTGCCGCGGCTTCATGGCCGTGGGACTCACCATCGCCCGTGGGGGCTCCAACCTTGTACTTTAGACCGGGAGCGGGGCCGTAAATCGCCCCGCGTGGCCTAAAATGGCCGTGGGAGTTATCATCACCCGCCTGGGGCTTGGACATCGGGAGAGACATGGCAAGCAGGGGAGAGAAAAGACTTTGCCTTCCATCACAGTGGTTCACTGTGATGGATGTTTGTGTGAATTTAATTGTGTGTATGTCTGTAGGACATTGTCTTTGTTTGTATGGCTGTGTAAACGAAATTTTGTTTGAGTCTCACTGAGGCTCAAATGACAATAAATTTGTATTGTATTGTAGTGTAGTTTTCAGCGCGACTTAACCAGGCTGCCACTGTGTTTGAGAAATGTAAAATGTTATAGAGTATGACATGTAGCTGTCTCCCAGGTGCAGTGTTGACTTTTGTTGGGCACCTAAAGCAGATGGCTCATGTGATTTCTGCATTGTTCGGAACACCACAGAGTAAGTGGACCATGACAGCAAATGTAAATGAAAAACATCAAAAGACCTATAAAAATATTCAGTTAATGTAAGTGCCAGCCGACAGTGAAGAATGACCTGCACTTAGCTGCACTCAATAAGGGCAACTCCTAGTGTTTTCTTGTGTCAGATTATTATTGTAATCATGTACAGTCTTTTCTTTGTGTCGGAAGGAACTGTAGATGCTGGTTTATACCGAAGATAGACACAACGTGCTGGAGCAACTCAGTGGGTCAGACAGCATCTCTGGAGACAAGGTGGATGACGTTTCAGGTTGGAGCCCTTCTACAGACAGTCTTTTTCTTTGACTGGATAGCATACATACAAAAGCTTTTCATTGTACCTCTGTACACGTGACAATAATAAACTAAACTAACCTACAAGCTCAATATCTGCTCTCTCTGGACATTCTCATTTCCAAATGCCGGTGTGACATCAGCCGCCTTGACTTCTCCACTCCCCTTACCCACTCCAATCTCACCCTCTCCAAATGCACACCTCTCTTCTCACTCAGTAACAACCCTAATAAAATGAAATTGAAGAAGGGTCCCGACCCGAAACGTTGGCTGTCCATTCCCTCCTCAGATGCTTCCTGGCTCACTGAGTTCCTCCAGCACGTTGTGTTTAGCTCAATACACCTTCCCTTATTTTTCATAAAATGGAATAGGGGCATACTATATATATACCCCCTTACTCCATGCCCCATGCTCCATTTTATGAAAAGTAAGGGAAGATAATATATATATACACAATAAATTAAGGGACATTTGTGCTGTATTTTTGCAATGTCAGAAGGCACTTTATAATTAGAGTTATACAGCATGGAAGCAGGCCCTTCAACCCAACTCACCCATGTTGACCAAGGTACCTTTCTTTAAGCCTTTCCTATCCAGGAACCTGTACAAATATATTCAAACATTGTTATTGTACCCACCTCTACTACTCATCTGCTTGTTCAGTACATACCTGAAACCTTCTGCTTGAAAAACCTCACCCTTTAAACCTTCCCCCTTAACCTACACCCTCTAGTTTTAGATTCCTCTACCCAGGGAAAAAGCCTATGTTCACCCGCCCTATCTGTACATCAATAAACTAATCATGTATTGTCTTTTTGCTGAATGGTTAGCACGCAACAAAAGCTTTTCACTGTACCTCGGTACACGTGACATAAACTAAACTGAAACAGGTATGCTTTGCAGTTACCATCATACAAGGGGCAATATGGTAACTAATGCATGCATGTCAAGATCACTTTAAGTTGGTGGGATGGATGTGTCAAATCTAACCTCGTGAATTAGGATCTTAAGATCTGGTTAATTAGCATTGCTCAACATTGTCTATCTGATTGAGGGTTATTGTCCAGTCACTGTATCGTTGAATGCTACCATTATTTTATTTGATTGTCTGCTCTGTTTGTTTTCACTTCTACATTTCCCTGTACACTTGCTTAATTCTCCTTCCACTTGGTTTATTAAATGAATACAGTACAAATCAAAGTTTGATTAGTTTAACATAAAGCTTGATTCAGATATTTGTTTTGTAATAATGAGTTGAGTTTAGTTTATTGTCACATGTGCCAAAGTACAGTGAAAAGCTTTTAATGCATGCTAACCAGTCAGTGGGCTACAATCGAGCCCTCCACAATGTCACTGTATCGTAGTTTGTACCTTCTCCCCTTGACCTGCCTTGGTTTTCACCTAGATCTTCGGTTTCATCCCACACTCCAAAGACGAGGTTTGTAGGTTAATTGGCTTGGTATAAGTGTAAATTGTCCCTAGTGTGTGTAGGATAGTGTTAGTGTGCGGGGATTGCTGGTCGGCGATGACTCGGTGGACCGAAAGGCCTGTTTCCATGCTGTATCTCTAAACTAAACTAAACTAAACGAATAGGAAGCTAAGTGTTTTGGAAAGAACTGCAGATGCTGGAAAAATCGAAGGTAGACAAAAATGCTGGAGAAACTCAGCGGGTTAGGCAGCATCTGTGGAGCGTAGGAAAAGGTGACGTTTTAGGTCGAGACCCTTCTTCAGACTGATGTGGGGGTGGGGGGTGGGAAGAAAGGAAGAGGTGGAGACAGTGGGCTGTGGGAGAGCAGAGAAGGGGAGGGGAAAGAGGGAGAAAGCAAGGACTACCTGAAATTGGAGAAGTCAATGTTCATACCGCTGGGGTGTAAACTAACCAAGCAAAATATGAGGTGCTGCTCCTCCAATTTGCGGTGGGGCACCCTCTGGCCATGGAGGAGGCCCATGACAGAAAGGTCGGATTCGGAATGGGAGAGGGAGCTGAAGTGCTGAGCCACCGGGAGATCTCCAGTAATATTTCATCAGAATATGGGCAGTGTAATTAGAGCGGGTGGGTAGGGTCTTTGGGCAGTTAGCCCAGGCAGTATGAAATGAAACAGAAAATACTGTAAACACTCAACAGGTCAAGCAGCATCTGTGGAAAGAGTTAAAAAGTTAATTTCTTTAGATGAGATACCTGAACTGGTATCTAGCCTCTTCTAAATATTTCCAGAAATGCATTGATTTGGAAAACAAATATACTCCAGCCACCAAACCAATTTGGTAAAAACCAGGAAAATTAAACACAAAATATGAGCCATTGCTTCTGACTTTTGCTCTTCTGCAATGATCAATTAACAGCCTTGACAAAATTCAATCAATCCAGGTATTCGATATTCATACAATATCAGGTATTTTTTCCAGATACATTTCTTTCGTGCACTCAGACAAAATAATTAACCTTGCTTTCCTTCAGCTCCAAAGTGTGGCCACCCATCTAATAACTTGATAATTTATTTTATACCTTCAATGGCACAGCTCAGCTCAGTGTTGATATAATGCACCTTGACGTGATGTTGCAGAAGATGATATGGTAAACACTTGGCTGCCCATGACTCAACCAGTGTACTGCCACCAAGATTTATTAAGCAGTGTTTGCGTTGGTGAACAGAAGCATTGATGTGCAGTAGATAGTCAGGGGAGAAATTCATCTTTGATCACCAGCAATGAATGAGTGTGGGTGCATTACCGGTGCATTATATTTACCTTTTATACAAACATCGGCAGATGAGTGCAACCAATATCTTGTACATTGATTTGCATTCAGGAAGGACACATTTCTCCTCTTTAATGTTTAACCTTTCCTGCTTGAAGAACAGGAAATAAATCAAGCTTGTTGCATTAAGCTGATCTAGACATGGTACTCCTTGAATGCCAAAATTTATATGGTGCTGTTTCCTTTCCTTGGTCTGTAGTTTTTTATTTAAGTTGCAAACTGGCAGGATGATAAATGTTTATTGTGAAAAAGAATACTTAAAAATGAAATTTAAAGATCATCCAACTGAACATAAATAGTTAAGTTGAATGGCTTGATCATTTTCTTAAGTGCATGTGTAGACAAGCCATCCATTTTGATGTACCTGTGGGTTGTTTTTTTCTATGTGAGAAATAAATCAGCCCTTTCATTGTTTCAGAGACAAAAAAATGCCATTAGTTTGATGAATTTAAGTTCATTTTCTTTTATCTCCTACGGTTTTTGTAATTGGGGTTCTTATTTTACAATATGGAGTGATCGCTTTTCCATTCGTACGTTTATTTCTGCTTTGTTTGAGACCCTTGTTATTGAACGGAAGGAGCAACTTAGTCTTCCTGTCTTCAGGACCAAGAAAAGTCAAGTCACATCTGTTGTGAGCAGGTAGGGCTGTCACTGGAGATGGATTTACTGACATTGATGATTCAAACTCCCCCTCAGGCAGATTAGTCATTTATTTGACCCATTAATAACACTTTGACTCAAACATACAGCTGCCAGCTGAATCATCGCTCATTCATGATAAAAGCAATCTTTGGCATGTACCTTCTCCACTTTATGTGTGCAGCCATGAACATTGATGAATTACAGTGCCCACTCACTCCATCAATGAGAGGTAAAATGTGTTTGTGTCATGTTGGATATACAGTTTTTCTTTATGTATGGACGGCTAAGAGGGAGCCATGTAAGTAAATGGAGGAGAATGGATTAAAAGGATATATTATCATGATAATAAAAAAAAAAACTGGTGCATTAATGTCCTCCAGGGAACGGTAACCGTGCCTTAACTTGCTATGGCCTATATGTAGTAGTAGTAGTAGTAGTAGTAGTATATATTTTATTTCGAACATAGAAATATAGAAACATAGAAAATAGGTGCAGGAGTAGGCCAGTCGGCCCTTCGAGCCTGCACCGCCATTCAATATGATCATGGCTGATCATCCAACTCAGTATCCTGTACCTGCCTTCTCTCCATACCCTCTCATCCCTTTAGCTACAAGGGCCACATCTAACTCCCTCTTAAATATAGCCAATGAACTGGCCTCAACTACCTTCTGTAGTTGAACATGTAAAACAATATTAAAAACATAGCAGAATAACAATAAAATGAACAATAAACCTATACACAACTCATTGAATAACTTCTCATAAACATCACAAATTAAATCTTTCATGTTCGAACAGGAGTAGGGGGAAGTATACACTTATTTATTCCTATCCCCTCTCCGCTACTCATCAATTAATTCACAACATTTATCTCATCTACACAAACACATATCATATATATCCATACGTCCATACATAAGCCACATACATACATGCATATGCACGCATGCAAACATAAATATATGCAGTTTATAAACAATTATCCAAATTCTATGTACAACGTGAATATCACATTGTGTCAATAAACCGAAACTTAACCATTATCACAGCCCTTCCTCATTCTTACACCTCTGGAAAATAATTGTTTTGCATTTGTTCTTAAACTGAGTAATGTTTGTGCTTTGTGCTGAGAAATGTTTGGAGTTCCACATTCCACAATTTCACCCCACAGATTGAAATACACAAACTCTTCATAGTTGCACGAACACAAAGTTTCTTTAAATTAAACTTTCCTCTCAAATTATAACCACCCTCCCTGTTAAAGAACATTTTTGTATAATAGCTGGTAGTAAATTATGTCTTGCTTTATACATTATTTGTGCTGTATTCAATTCTACTAGATCCATAAACTTCAAGGCATTTGACTATAAAAACAGAGAGTTGGTGTGTTCACGAAATCCTACATTATTAACTATCTGTGACAATATCCCTGTAATTTATGCATATGAGCGGTGCTCATTCTCGCACATGCTCAGTAAATCAGTCAGTGACTCGGAAATAAATCATTCCTGTTTTTGATTCCAACACAAGTGTGTGTGCTGCCATCTTTTTCTGTACATTATGTACCAGTTTACTTATTTTATAAGCAGACAGATATCAAAACATGGTGGCAGTGGTGAAAGTGAACATTTGTGAATCCAATGGACATAATGAGAAAAAATGCATTGAAAAGCTTTCAGGAATCGATGTTTCAACGATCAGCGACCGGACTAGCTGCATGCATGAGTGAATGCATGTCAGTAAACACACAAAGATAAGACGCTGCATGTAAATTAGCGCTGTGGGAGTCGAAGTTTAAAACAATGTGCTGTGAGATTCTGCTTAAAGATAAAATAAGCTAGTAAGAGCAAGGGAATATGCTGCTATATCAAAATGATGCAGACCAGTCCATCTTTCCAAGTAGCTCCACCACCCAATCTAAAGCTCAAAGAGAACAGGGTGGAAGAGTGGAAAATATTTAAATAAATGTATGAAAAATATGCAGTGATAATAGAACTGGAAAAGAAGGAGAAACAGCATCAAAAAGCAGTATTCCTGCATACTGTTGGACCGGAGGGCATGCAAATCTACAATACCCTGACGTTCGAGACGGTAGCAGGTGAGACAGATGTGAAAGTCATCATCGACAAGATGTCTACCATCACCAGAGGAGAGACAAATGAAACCTATGAAAGATTTGTTTTCAATAAACAAGACCAGAAATCAGGGGAAAGCATTGAATTGTATGTTGCAGAGCAGAAGGAGCTTGTTAAAACATGCAACTTCTGTGAGTGCCTGAGAGAAAGCCTCATTCGAGATTGCATCGTCATTGGTATAGCAGACTGGTCAACGAGGAAGACACTCCGTCAAAAGGTGAATCTGACACTGCAGGGGACTGTGTACATGTGTAGATCCTCGGAGGTAACAGCGGCAAGAATGCAGGTCATCGGCGAAGAAACGGGGTCTGCACAAAGTCATAGAGACATCTGACACAATGTCAATTTCCAACACAGGGTCTATTAGTTGCATTGAGATCAATGCAGCCGGAAACAATTCCTCTTCAGGCCTATTCGCTGAGATGCAGGTCAGCACAGCAGCCATCAAGTTTCAGATTGACTTGGGTGCCAGTGTTAATGTGATACCCAAGCATCTTGTACCCAACAAAGAGACGAGAGAAAATCACCTTAAAGATGTACAACGGATCCAACCTTCTGGCGGAAGGTAGGGCGAAAGTCGTATTCCGGAACGAGATGAACAACAAGAAGTAACGGGTTCATTTCATAGTGGTAGAGGAAGGCTGGTTCATACCGCTCCTGAGCGGCAAAGCTGCACAACGGATGAAACTCATCACGGTTCACGATGAGAATTTCAAGAGCCTGAATGCTGTTAGCGAGGCTGGCTCATTACGCAAGAAATACAAAAATGTCTTTGACGACAAAAGACCTGGGAGACTGCCTGGCAAGGTCAAGTTGGTAACTAGGATGGAAGATGTGACCCCATCACAGTGTTCTGCAAAGCCGGTACCTGTAGCCATGGAAGAGATGGTCATGAATAGTCTCATGAAGCTGGTCGAGCAGGACATCTTGACTAAAGTCGAAGAACCGACTGAATGGTGTTGCAGGCTGGTCGTTACAGAGAAAAAGGACAGCGCAGAGTTGAGGTTCTGCATAGATCCTAGACCCCTCAACAAAGTCCTGAAAAGGGAGATCCACAGACTACCAGTCATAGAGGATGTACTCCCTGAGCTGTCCAAGGCGAAGATTTTCTCCAAATGCGATCTGAAGTCGGGATATCTCCACTGCGAACTAGATGAGGAGAGCAGTTTCCTAACAACCATGAACACCCCTTTCGGGAGATATTACTGGAAGCGGTTGCCATTTGGACTGAAAGTAAGTGCAGAGATCTTCCGGAAGAAACTGCAACAAGCCCTTGAAGGATTAAAGGGAGTGGAATGTGTTGCAGATGACATCATCCTATTCGGAGTAGGAGACACCAGAGAAGGTGCAGAAAGAAATCATGATGCAAGACTGCAAGATCTTCTTCATCGATGCAGAGACAGAGGCATCAAGCTGAACCGGAAGAAGTTGGTAGTGAAAACAATGTGTATCACATTTCTAGGACATATAATTACAGATTGTGGTCTGAAACCGGATCCGAAGAAGATCCAAGTTATCCTAGAGATGCCCAACCCTACCAATCCAACAGAAATCCAAAGATTACAAGGCAGTGTAAACTACTTGGCAAGATTCCTGCCAAGGTTGTCAGACACATTCGAGCCTTTGAGGAGATTGACCCACAAAGAAGTAAGATGGGAATGGTCATCAGAACATGACATGGCAATGTCAAAGATCAAGGAGCTGTTGACAACGGCACCTATCCTGACGTACTACACACCAGACGAACAGCTGACCATACAAGCTCCGGAGTGCTGTGACCGCCGACTCCAACATCGAGGACATGTGGCTGCGGAGCGTTCAGCCGCGGGCGGCGCTGGATTTAAAAACACCGCGGAGCCTGGGATCCGAGATCGCCAGAGTCGGAGCTCCAACCAGCGCGGCCTGAGGACTTCGGGAGCCACGGTCTCCAGGGAGGAAGCGGCCGCTCCAGTCATTCCAAGCCGCTGAGGAGTGTTCACCCGACGCCGGACTTCCAGCTTCCCGGCAAGAGGGCCTGAAAACATCGGACTGGCTGCAGAGGCCACAAATAGGCCCCGACCTCGGGTGATCACAGAGGAGGAGGACTAAACTTTCTGGTGCCTTTCTCCACAGTGGAGAATTTTGATTCTGTTGTGGGGGGACGTTTGTGTTGAATTCTATAATGTGTTGTGTCATTTTTCTTTTTTTAATTTTTCTATGGATGTACGGAACTTAATTATTTATTTTATGTAAAGCACTTTGGTTTCAACGCGAGTTGATTTAAACGTGTTATATAAATAAAACTTACTTACTTACTTACCTCAGTACCATTGATAGCAAAGAAAGAGGGAGAGCAAAGTTTGTCACTTACCAATGAGATTTTGGACGTGAGCTGGCTATGGTGAACAGGTGGTAGATTTGAATGCTGTGCCAGCTTGAGATTGCTTGTGCCATTGGCAACAGAAAGAGGTGAAATCCTACATTTACCACTGCGGAGGGAAATGGCTACTTATGTTATTGTCACATGCAGGGTGGAAATGAAGCAGACTTCCTGCCAAACCTTTCTAAGCCCTACGATGTAGTGACGCAGGTTACTATGCATGATAAATGTTTTTACATCATGTGCATAGCACCATTGTGTCAATAATACTGTGCAGCTGTTTCATTTTTTGTTCTTGCTCGCCAAGATCATGTGGTCTCAAAATTCACTCCGTAATTTGTTTTGAGAAAAAATATTCCTCAAGCACCTAAAATCCTCTGAGATTCCCATCAACAAGTAATCTCTAAAATTAGCACAACTGTATCCTAGAATTACTACATTACTGTTATTGGCTTTACACAAAAAAATAGTGGATTATTAAACCTCCTTAAGGGATCTTTTCAGCTACTGCCTAACAAAAATGAGATTCACAGTTTAAGAGTGTTTTACGGTATTTTTAATGTTCGGAGTTTGAACACTTTTCAAACCATGATTCATTAAAATGTGGGCACTTCCTTTATCTTCAGAGAACAACATTATAAACATCAGTCTGAAGAAGGGTCTTGATCCGAAACGTCGCCCATTCCTTCTCTCCAGAGATGCTGCCTGTTCTGCTGAGTTACTCCAGCATTTTGTGTCTACCTTCATTATAACCAAGGATCTTACCACACAATGTTGCCATGGAAACCGTTCTTTAATGAGGTCTCAGGGCAGAATGCTGAAGAGTTCTGAGTAAGAACAGTTACTGTAAGCACATGTTTCTAAAGTCTTCATCTGCTTTGAGTACCAGATCTAAACTTTGCCTGCAATAGTCATTTGAGGAAACTCCACCTTAAATCATTTGGGTCAATTTGGAATTTCAGGTTATGGATCCTGTTTGAGCAGCTTATTGTAATTCCTATTTGTATCAAGTTCCTTACTTTTGCATCATTGAAATGTTCGGTCTTTTCAAACTTTGGTTGCACCCTGGCCACTCCCTCTTCTCCTCTTTCCCAACGGGCAAAAGGTGTAGAATATATCATGTATCAGCAAACTGTGGATGGCTGAAATGTAAACAATAAACAATAGACAATAGGTGCAGGAGTAGGCCATTCGGCCATTCGAGCCAGCACCGCCATTCAATGTGATTATGACTGATCATCCACAATCAGTACCCTGTTCCTGCTTCTCCCATATCCCCTGACTCCGCTATCTTTAAGAGCCCTATCTAGCTCTCTCTTGAAAGTTTCCAGAGAACCGCACTCTGAGGCAGAGAATTCCACAAACTCACAAAACTCTGTGAGAAAAAGTGTTTCCTTGTCTCCGTTCTAAATGGCTTACCCCTTATTCTTAAACTGTGGCCCCTGGTTCTGGACTCCCCCAACATCGATAACATGTTTCATGCCTCCAGCCTGTCCAAACACTTAATAATCTTATATGTTTCAATGATGCCCTCTCATCCTTCTAAAGTCCAGAGTATACAAGCCCAGCTGCTCCATTCTCTCAGCATATGACAGTCCCGCCAACCCAGGAATTAACCTGGTAAACCTACGCTGCACTCCTTCAATAGCAAGAATGTCCTTCCTCAAATTAGGGGACCAAAACTGCACACAATACTTCAGATGTGGTCTCACTTGGGCCCTATACAACTGCAGAAGGAACTCTTTGCTCCTATACTTAACTCCTCTTGTTATAAAGGCCAACATACCATTCGCTTTCTTCACTGCCTGCTGTACCTGCATGCTTACTTTCATTGACTGATGAACAAGGACCCCCCCTGATCCCGCTGTACTTCCCCTTTTCCCAACTTCCCCTTTTCCTCAGCCTCCTCCTCGAAGATTCTCGAGCCAAAGACTCACACTTTACTCACAAGGCCGCTCCCTCACAGCCTTGCTTATATTGGCTGACAAATTGTCTAATTTGCCAATTTACAAATCAAATTCCTCAGTTTTAAACTGTTTTTCCCCTCTGACTCACCTTTCCCATGGGTTTCAGCCAATAAGCTCTTCTGCCTGCTTCTCTTTGATTGCTGCTTCTCCGAGATCCACGTAAACACTGGGCAATCTTGTAGTCATGTATTTTCTTTCCGTTGTATATTACACGTGACAATGAATTAAACTCAAACTCTTGACTTCCTTTATGCACGGTTTGACTTTAGCCGATGAACAGTACTCACCCCAATTCATATTGATTTCTGATGTGTCATGCCTCCAAAATGCCACAATGTCAGTTGTACGCACCCTCATCTCATCTTTGGAATTCAGGTGTGAACCTGTAATGGGGTCTGGACCTGCGAGTTCCTGGCAAGATCCAAACTGATATTTCGGCAAGTGCCATGTGTAATACAGCACCTCCCAGCGTTTCCCCCAAAAGATTGAGAACTGTCAGGCTGATAATTAGATGAATTACATTTCTCTTTGCTTTGGTTGACAGGATCCACCTGGAAGATTTTCTCCATTCTAAGTTCCGGTTGAGATTGCACTAAAAAACATAGCTAAGGATCAGCTACCAAATGTTGAACACCAGCCATCAGCACTGCAAAGTGCTCAAAACCTTCACATTACTCCTCTGGCCATGCTTGAAGTTCAAGTCAATTGATGTAGGTTCAAATGCTGAAATTGTTCAAAACGTTGAATGAATGTACGATCAATGGATATTATCAATTAAAGTATTGAACCAGAAAATGACTGGTCACCAGTTGCAGAACGCTCAGCCTGTATTTTTCTGTAAAAGTGGAAGACAGGACCTACCTGACTTGCCAATCATGTCCTCCTGCTCTGCATTTTACATTTCCCACATTATTTTGTCTGCGATCTCCCTCTCTAACTGCCCACATTAATTCATTGATGCCATGATATTGTTTATAGTTCACGGTCCCTTTGGTTTTACCGTAGACGCCCCCTCTCCAATCAGCCCCCACCCCTCTGCCTTGTAACTTAACAATATTTTTTTCTCTCCATTGCAATTCTGATCACATTGAAAGGCGGTGCTGGCTCAAAGGGCCGAATGGCCTACTCCTGCACCTATTGTCTATTGTCTATAAAGATAATGGAGGGGATTGGAGTTCATCTTGTTTCATGCACCAAAAGTGCAATGTAACCAAGCGTAATAGTCAATGGAGACCAGAAGTAGACTTCATGGGGCCACTGACAAACAGTGACAAACAGTGAAGGCCAGCCTCCAGCCCTCGACACTGAGGATACAACTGGAATACAGAATGATAGGATCACTGAATCTTAAAAATTCACACAACTCAGCCAGACAGCGAAAGCGGTCTCCAATTAATGGCACTTTCCCAGATTTGCAAATGTTTTATTTTTCAACATCCTATTATTGAATCTATTAAGCAGTACTTTACTGATACCTGTACTAGCAATACACCGTGGAAAACATTTCCCCCTCGTTTTACTTCTGGAACTTTTGTGAGTTCCGTATTCTCTGATTACCAGTTCTGTTGTCACCAGGAACAGATTCTTCGCATTTATTCAAGCCCTTCTTGATTTATGAATGGGCAACCTTCTCTATGCTCTTCAGTTTTGAAGATACATCACGGAAACAAGCCCTTTAGCTCTCTGGGTCCGTGCCGACCAGCGATCCCCGTGCACCACACTATCCTACACACTATGGACAATTTACAAATGTGTAGGAAGGAACAGCAGATGCTGCTTTAAACTCTCTCTCTGTAGGAAGCAAGCAAGCCATTCCTACCACTCTCACATTACTGTGTGGAAACATTTTTACTATTTCTGTACATTTCTGGTAAAAAAAACTTAAGCACCATTGGTTGGTAAATTTCTGATTTAAAAAATAGATAATCAGAAATACGTGTGAGTCCCTATTAGTGGATGGTTTATAAAGGGGTGAGGAGATAGTTAATTTTTAAAGATTTTAATACCCAAATTAATTTAGATTCAGAAAATGCTTTAGGGCCAACAATGCTGTTGTAAGTGCATACAATACACACGCCTGTTTGTTGAAGTAAGCTGTCTTAGTTCTGATCCCCTACATACATTGACCTCTCCTGTATTTGTTTATGCTGTCTGGCAATGTCCTTCAAAGTATCTGAACAAAAATTGTCAATAGGCACTTGAGGATGAGTAGTGTCCAAATAGCCCTCGGTAAATTTAATTACATTATCTTACTGAACGATATGCACTAATTAGTAATTACACTTTGATTGATAGACTGGTGCCTGTGGCAATGTTTTTACAGATGATTGGTTTAGCTGCAGAATGGTTTGAATTCTGAAATGCTGGGATTGATGTTCATTGTTTCACCATCAACTTACCTTAAACGGCACCAGCCTTCCTGGTGAATCATTATGGTGATTGAAGTGAGCAAGCAGTGAATTAGGAATTCTCCATATCAGAATTTGGTAACTCTGACCGTAATGTCTGTACAAGCTCATTGTGTGAGCTATTTAATTCGTAGTTTTCCCCACAGCTTGACATACTCCTACTGATCAAGCACATATCCATCTCCAATCTTTTGCCACATTTGAGTGTTCTCCACTAAGATAAAAGGAAACTTTCAGACTAAACTAAATGTATTTAGTTTATAACAGGGCCATCTGACAAACCTGAAGCTTTGGGTTTGTTTCACTTTTCACCAATGCTGCCTGAGTGTCTTGCATTTTTTTTGTTTTAGTTTACATCCCAAAAACGTCCTTAGAAGGCTTAGGAATGTTCCCAACAAATCTCACTAACTTCTGAAGATGCACCATAGAGAGTATTTTATTGTGGTGCATCACAGCATGGTTTGGGACTCCCATTAGATATGGAGATTTTGTGTAACCATCCATATGTCCCGGTAAGAGTTCTTAGCACTTCAGCTACTGTATTATTTAGCCTTCACATATTAATGTGTTTCTGCTATTGGCTCGCATTTAGTTGTGCTTTATTTCATTTCCACAAGGAAAGATATAGATTGGTTACTTCACACTAACCGATTGTAGTGCTTATTAGTAGAAGCTCCTCCTACCATGTGGTTTATATTATCAGAATTCAGTTCATACTGTTCGTCGAATAGCTGCTAGGCTTGCCTTAACAATATGCTGAAGTATACTTTGAGTAATCTTTAATAAATATGTTGTACCATGTAATGCAAGTGACTGGCTCTTTCACAGTGTGGGTCTCTGATAATGCTGGCTGCCTTTTTGAGGCAACAGCTCTTGTAGATTCCTTCAATGGTGGGGAGATCCGTCCCTGTAATGGATTGGACAGTGGTCCCCACTTTTTGCAATCTTCTTCCTACCTGGGCGTTCAACTTGCTGAACCAGGCCGTGATCCAAGCAATCAATACTCTCTCCATTGTACACCTGCAATTGATTGATTGATACTTCATTATATCGTGTGACATGTCACAGTGGAATTCTTTGTTTTGCATACCATACACAGATTATGCAAAGAGTCACCACATATCGGGAGCCTGTAGAAGTTCAAGAGGGTATTTGTTGTCATAACGATTCTCCTCAATCCTCAAGTAGAGGCACTGATGGACGTTCTTTATGTGCTGGGTCTAGGACAGATCTTCAGAGATATACACACCTGGGAATATGAAACTCTGTCCACTACCATCCCGTCAATGTAAACTGTTTTGTGGATCCACTTCCTTCCACTTCCAAAGTCCTTGGTTCTACTCATGTTGGAAGCAAGGTTGTTGTTCTGGCACCATTTGATCAGTTAATCGATCTCCCTGCTATACTCCGACTCATCGTCATCTGTAATTCGTCATGGTGTCGACGGCAAACTTGAAGATCAAGTTCGAACTGTGTATAGCCACACAGTCATGAATAAAGAGCCGGGCATTAACCTCATTAGTGAGCTTCAGTTGACTTTGCTCCTTATATCCTGTGACTGCTGTACAGTAGTCGCATAGTTGTTCGAACTCCAATGTCAGAATAGGAGGTGAAAGATGGGGCCCCAAACATATGAGGCCTGAATGGAGTGGATGTGGAGAGGATTCTTCCACTAGTGGGAGAGTCAAGGACCGGAGGTCATGGTCTCAGAATAAAAGGACATTCTTTTAGGAAGGAGGCGAGGAGGAACTTCTTTAGTCAGGGGGTGGTGAATCTGTGGAATCCATTGCTACAGAACGCTGTAGAGGCCAAGTCATTGGATATTTTTAAGGCAGAGATAGATATATTCTTGATTAATACCGGTGTCGGGGGTTATGGGGAGAAGGCAGGAGAATGGGATTGAGAGGGGAAGATAAATAAGCCATGATTGAATGGCAGAGTAGAATTGATAGGCCAAATGGCCTAACTCTGCTCCTATAACTTATGAAGATGAAGTTATCACCAGACACTATTAAATTAGAGTCCATAGGCATGGATTTTGACTGGAAGAGCCCTAAAGTAGGGACAGCTTAGTAGATCACCACACCAGTGAAAAGGTTCTATTTAGAGTCAGGGAATATAGAGTCCATATTTGATTTATTATTAGAATTCCGGTTATTCTCAGGATTCTGGGTTGTTTCATCAATCACGATGTCCAAAAAAAAAATACGCACAGTGTCACGATGTCCTAAGGTTGAAACCAGGTAATAGAATATTGTTCCAACTACCAGATTTATTATGCCTATAAATCATAGTTTTCTAGTTCGGGGGGATGTTTGGTTTATTTACAGTGCAGAAGGCCAATGTGGACTCCCTATAGAAGTAAAATCAATGTATGAAGGGAACGTGTGGGAACTGGGCAATGCCTTCTCCTCAAAAGATAGCAACTGAGACTTTATCTTCTAATTGTATCTTGTAAAATATTGTGCACTCCTAACTCCTCCTATACATAAATAAATTGATAAATGTGCCAATATGGAGTCAGGGTTGAAACATTCAACAGACTTTGGAATTAATGAAATGACAGCAAATGTATTTCAATTGACTGCTTGGTAAATCTCATCAGAGATACAAGATGGATCTGATGGATTTCAGGGCAATTGCACCAGTAATAGAATTTATTTTCTCAGATTTTCCATTCCATTGTCATTAAAAAATATCAGATTTTTACAAAATAATTATTCATAGAAATGCTAGAAATATGATCAGAATTTCTTTGGTTATACAATTTCTCAAGTCTTTTCACCATTCAATAAAATCATTACTGACCCAATCTTGGCCTCAGTTCCATTTTACACTATGTTGTCCATGACCTTTGAGTCCCCGGAGAATGGAAAATGATTTGGCTTTGAATATGAATCTGCCTCTACAGATCTCAGTGACAGAGAATTGTAAGGCTTCAAAACTCTTTGAGAGAAAAACATCTTCCTCATCCCCATTACAAATGGGCAAGCCCATCTTCATTTAAATTAAAGAGAAGCAGATTACATTCATAAAATTCATGCTCAATTAACTGCATAACCAACTCCTCTCTTGAGCCAGATGGTATTTTGTAGAAAGGAACAGCACCGACTGGAAATTATAAAGGCTAGTGATGGCCCTGCTTTCTGGATGAATGATTTATGGAACACAAACAGGAGTTAATAACAGGCTTGGATCTGATCTGCAAATTATCAAGCGGCTGAAGTACATTGCCTGGAGAATTTGCTGCTTTTGTACACTAATTAGACCTGATCTAAATGAAATAACTCTGGCTGATGTACATGTAGGTGGATTTTCTCTCGCCAGTTTGCACTGTGCTCATTATTAATGCTACAATTTTTAGTTATAAAGCATTTGAACTTAACATATTTATAATCTGGTATTTTACAGAACAATAATTAAGATGGATGAAATTTCTCACTCCACGTACAGCAGAACTTTGCCCAGCTTAATCTTATATATGGGCTTGTTCTGTAAACGTTTTTTTATAGTCTGCATGCTGTTCCATTTAATTTATTCCTACACATTAATGTTATATCCTCATTCTCTTCTTCTGCCAATCTAATCTGCCTAATGTAATGGTTCAGATATTTCACACCTGGATACTTTGTTCACAAGAGGTGGCACGGTGGCGCAGCAATAGATTTGCTGCCTTACAGCATTTGCAGCGCCGGAGACCCGGGTTCGAGCCCGACTACGGGTGTTGTCTGTACAGAGTTTTTATATTCTCCCCGTGACCTACGTGTGTTTTCTCTGAGATCTTCGGTCTCCTCCCACACTTCAAAGACTTTAGTAAAATTGTAAATTGTCCCTAGTGTGTGTAGGATAGTGTTAATGTGCAGGGATCACTGGTCAGCACAGACCCAGTGGGTCGAAGGACCTGTTTCCCCTCTCTATCTCTGAATCTCTAAAATATATAACAATGCAGCTGCCTCATAGCTCCTGTGATACAGGCTTAATCCTGATCTCTGGTGCCATCTTCATGAATTTGGCGGGTTCTCTGGTGTCCTCCCACGCACAATTTTACCAAAGCCAATTAACCTACAAACCTGTACGTCTTTGGAGTGTGAGATGAAACCCGAGATCCCGTGGAAAACCCACGCAGGTCACAGGGAGAAGTTACAAGCTCCTTACAGACAAGCACCCGTAGTCAGGACTGAACCTGGGTCTCTGACACTGTAAGGCAGCAACTCTACCGCTGTGCCACCATGCCGCCCAAATGGAATGGTACTGTTATTTAATGAAAACATTTGTGTTCCCCACATCGACTATTTGTTCCTTATCACTGTAACTGACAGGATAGTTCCAACTTGCACATTTGAAAGTCATAGTGTCAGAAAGTCAGAGAGTTGTGCTGGTCTGAAACGTGCCGTTTGGCCCACCGCACTCATCTGCCAATTAGGTGTCTATCGAAATGCTACTTAAGCGTAGAAATTGTAACAGCCACACCACATCTAGAAATCTGTAAAAATACACTTACCCCTCTGAATCTCTAAAATATATAACAATGCAGCTGCCTCATAGCTCCTGTGATACATTTCTACCTTTCATCTTAAAATTATGCCCACTTGCTTTTGCTACCCCTACAAAGGGAAAAATAACTTTTCAATTTAAAGAAAGCCCCCAACCTGAAACATTGGCTGACCATTCCCTTCCTAGATGCTGCTTGACCCGCAGAGTTCCTCCAGCTCTTCAAGTTTTGCAAAAATAAATTTTGATTATGTGTACTTATTGATAATCTTATATAATCTAAGATGCCTCTACCAGGTATGCCTCTCAGTCTCCTTTGCTCCAGTGAAAACAAGCCTAGCCTGTTCAATCTCCCTCCATGGCCAAAGTCCTCCAATCCAGACAGCATTCTGGTGAATCTCCTCAGCACTCTCTCCAGCACAGTTGTATCCTACCTATAGTAAGGCATTGGCGTAAAGTGTTGGAGTAACTCAATAGGTCAGGCAACATGTTTTGTTTAGTTTAGTTCAGAGATACAGTGCAGAAACAAGCCCATCAGCCCATCGTGTCCATACCGACCAGCGACCCTCTCACACTATCCTGCATTCACTAGGGGCCAAGCCAATTAACCCTCAAATTTCTACGACTTTGGAGTGTGGGAGGAAACCAAAGATCTCGGAGAAAATCTCTGCAGGTCACGGGTACAAACTCCACACAGACAAGCACGCGTAGTCAGGATCGAACCCGGGTCTCTGGTGCTGTAAGGCAATAGCTCTACCATTATGCTACAGTGCCGCCCTTATGGAGAGAATGGATAGGTAACGTTTCAGGTCGGGACCTTTCTTCAGACTGACATCTTTTCCTTCCTATAGTTTGGTGACCTGAACTGCATACAATACTCAAGTGCAGCTTAACCAGTGCTTTGTAACTTCTTTCTGCATTCATTCTGTATGTCCCCATGGAAAATTAGGCTATGACACTGTGCCGAAAATTGGCTGCAAGCAATGGTACTGTTATTAAAGGCAGTTTCATTGTGCAATTGGCCTGCCTCCAAAATCATTTTTATTGGCAGTGTGTGCTTGTTTTAATCATTTCTAGCCTCTAAGCATTGAATTCTAGCATGAAAGCATGGCAACCTTTTTATTAACCCAACCTTTCAGCCAAGGAGAATAATTGAGGTCAACAAGTGTTCATTTAGTGGACAAGGATGCAGCTTAATTTGTCAATTTTAAGAGGTTCTCCATCCTTGGTTTCAACCTCAGTGTTAGGGACAAATGTAATCCTTAAAAACTGTTTTTTTAAGTAAAATCAAAAATTAAAGTTAATGGATTTAAAATAAAATTAAAGTTTATTTATCCCATAACTTGTCAACCTAATTCTCTACCATTTTCTTCCCAGCCTCTTCTCTCTAAAAGTAAACGGTGGTGTCTGAAAAATGTCAAACACATTCTGTTCAGAGAAACCATAATACTATTGGAACTTGTAACAACAAAGGAAAAGGACTTGTGTCTCTCCTGGATGTTTCAAAGTAATTCAGAGATAATTAATGCTAATAATTAATAGGCTCTGTTATTCTGTTGGCAAATTTCCACAAAGAAAACGTCCATCTAATCGAGATAAGATAAATGACGGCTTTATCTATTTTGGTGAAGAAAGCCGAACAATAAATGCGGGTCAAAATACCAGAGGAGTTTTGCTTTTCTTTTGAATCTTACATTTACCATAGAGCTAGAACAAGCCATTTGCCCAACTAATCTATTTTGCTGTTTATACCTCGCCGTATCTAATGGCTTCTCATCCTATGAGAATACACTTCATTTCGCTGTCATGTACTTGCATAGCTTCATCTTACATGCATCCATGCTATTAACCCCAACTGCTCCATAATAAGGCAATGTGCTTCTCATTTCACACACCGCTACAAATTTTTTGACATTTCTTCTGAATCCATTGTTTGATATATGGGTAAGTTTGTGTAATATTTATGTTTACATTTGTGGCTTAGTGAATATTTCCATCTTATAGAGCAGATAGAGATTTAGTTTAAATTTCCAGTTGCACACCGAACATAGATCAGTACAGCACAGGAAGAGGCTCTTCAGCCCACAATGTTAGTGCTGAACATGATGCCTAGTTAAACTGATCTCTTCTGCCTGTACATGATCCATATCTTCTATTCCCCATGCTTTCATGTGCCTACCTAAAAGCCTCTTGAAAGCCATTATTGTATTTGCCTCCGCCATCACCCCTACAAAGTATTCCAGGCACCCATCAAACTCTGTAAAAACCTTGCCCCGCTTAGCTCCTTTAAACGTTCTCCCTCTCACCTTATAACTACGCCCTTTGGTGTCGGAACTTGTGAATAAGGGTTCCGACCCGAAACGTCACCTATTCCTTTTCTCCAGAGATGCTGCCTGACCCGTTGAGTTACTCCAGCATTTGGGTCTATACCAGTAAGTAAAGATCGATAGAATGAGGACTAATCTAAACATCTATTCACTGACCATGTTCAACATTGCTCTGGGCTAACCAACAAGATGAGTAACAAAACAAAATGTAAGGTAGAACCGTGACATTTAAAAAAAATGGTAAATTGAATCCCTCTGGTGCCCCAGCCCAATTATCTCAGGTCGTGCAGTATCTTTCAAAGTGCAAAGTATTTCAAGCAAATCTGCTGGAACAGAATCAGAGAAGAACATTGATTCTGTATCAATTGGGCAAGCATGCAAAAGCTTGCCCTAATAATGTTTGTTTTTGGAAGTATCTTAAAGGAGAAGAGAGCTTTTGAGGACATAACAAAGTTGATCAATGAGGGTAGGATGGTGGATGTTGTCTACATGGATTGTTGCAATTTGATAATAAAGTCTCCCATGGTGGGCCAATCTAGAAGATTAAGATGCACAGAATTCACAGTGACTTGGCCATATGAATTCAGAACTGGCTTACTCAGTGAAGGCCCTTTTTCTGGCTGGAAGTCTGTTACCAGTGGAGTGTTGCAGGGATCTGTGCTGGAACCTCAGTTGTCGTAATATATTTAAATGACTTGAATGTAAATGTAGACGGGGGTTACAAAATTTGCAAATGACACCAAGATTGCTGGAGTTGCGAACAGGGAGGAAGGCTGTCAAAGTATAGAACAGATGTAGATCAACTGCAGAAATGGGCAGAGAAACGGCAGATGGAGATTAATCTGAACAAGTGTGAGGTGTTGTAGTTTGGGAGGTTGAATGTAAGTGGAAGATATATGATATAATTGTAAGATGCTTAACAGCATTGATTTGTAGATGGATCCTGTTCCGAACAGCTTCCTAAAAGTGACTACACAAGTAGATAGAATGATAAATAAGGCCATATGGAATGCTAACCTTAATTGGTCGGGGCTTTGAGTATAAGAGTCATGAAGTCATGATGCAGTTTTATAAGATTTTAGTTTGGCTGCATTTGGAGAATCGCGTGCAGTTCAGGTCACCTCTTAAAAAGGAAGGATGTGGAGACGTTGAAGAGGCTGCATAAAGGTTTACCAGAATGCTGCCTGTATTAGAGGGTATTAGCTACAAGGAGAGGTTGGACAATTCTTGAATGTTGGAATGTAAGAGGAGACCTGATAGAAATGTATAAAATTATGAGGGGCACAAATAGGGTAGACAGTCAGAATTATTTTCCCAGGGTGGAAATATCAAAGACTGGAGGGCAATTTAAGATGAGAGTAGTAACATTTAAAGTAAGCTTTTTTTTGCATAGAGTGAATGGGTGCTCCAAGCTCACAGCCAGGGGTGGTGCTGAAGTTAGGTACAAAAGTGGAGTTTAAGAAGCTTTTAGATGGGCACATGGATATGGAGGGAATGGTGGAATATGTGCTGGCCAATGAGATTAGTTTATATTGGCTTAATACTCGGCACAGACATTGTGGACCAAAGGGCCTGTTCCTGTCCTGTACATTTCTATGTTCTAAGTTGAATGTTCTAGATGCTGAGAGATTTAGAGAGGGAATTCCAGAGTTTGGGACCCAAACAGTTTAAGGCAAATCTTGAAAGAAGTCACAAGCAGTCTTGTAAGAATTCCAAAGATTGTGGGGTTGGAAGATGTTCACTGAAGTCGTATTCACTCAATTAATGCTGTTATTGCACACAGTCCTACATATCACCCCCTCCATGTTGGTCCTTATCTGCATGGGCTGTGGAAATGGGAGGGCCAAGTGCTCTATAACAATGACACTTCACTCCTGTTGGAAGTCAGATGCAGGTAGATTAAAAAGAATAAAGGGAGATAAAGCAATTTGCCTGTGTCAGCGAACCAGAGCACCAGGACACAGCCAGTTTATCAGCAAATGGGTTTTTTCACACAAGGTTTTATCCACAGTTGGAGGCACCTGTACAGTTCACCTCGTCAGTTTTACCAAGAGAAGCTCCTCGAGTGCTAATACATCTGTTATTGTCATTATAGGAAGCTTAAAGGATGCAATGCTGAATTGCAAACAGAAGCAACTTGTGCATCTGTAAGCATGTATTGAGTGCATAGAAATGCTTTTGCAGTTCTTATTGCAGGTGTGATCATCCATTTACAATCTGTATCAATGCTAATCCTTTCCCAAATAGCTTTAAAGTATGAACAGTTGTTCCTGATTGAGATACTGTTATCGTTGTTCCACCATGACTGGGCTCTAAAAAAGGCTCGAATGCAGGGAGAAACACTCTGCATCTGTGAAGAAAGAAATAGAGTTGACAGTATCAATCCTCATGGGGTAGCCCAACAGGCCAGATATGTGGAGGTTGTGTCGAACTTAGTGGCAGAGCTAATCCACTCCTAACCCAATCATATACACTGTGTGTTTAGTTTCAGTTGAGAGTTTAGTTTAGAAATACAGCATGGAAACAGGCTCGTCAGCCCACCGAGTCAGCACCGACTAGCGACAGTCAATTAGCCTACAAACCTGTACATCTTTGGAGTGTGGGAGGAAACGGGAGATCCCAGAGAAAACCCACGCATGGTCACGGGGAAAATGTACAAACTCCATACAGACAACACCCGTAGTCAGGATCGAACCCGGGTTTCTGCCGCTGTGAGGCAGCAACTTTACTGCTGTGCCACCGTGGAAAAATATAGACTGACATCAACAGGCCATTGCCAGCTGCTCATGGGTTGGGCTCCGTCTAGGGGCGGAGGGGGCGCTGCACTGCAGCAGCCTCTACCTACAGCCTGTCTGTTATCTCAATCTTGTTTTTATTTTTAGTTAGTCTAAAGTTTTGTGTTGGGGGAAACTTTAACTTTTCTATGTGGGGGAGGGGGGCAGGGTAAGGGGGAAACCGTTTCCCAGTCTCTTCCTGGCGGGGACGCGACTATTTCTCCGAGTCGCGTCCTCGCCCCCCACCTCGCGGCCTACCAGCTGGATCGGAGCGGCCTTTCCTGCCGGGGACCGGGAACCGGACCAGGGCTGCTACAGCGGCGGAGCAGCGCTGGAGTCACCGCGGAGCGGGCGATGCCTACCTGGGTCGCCGTTTGGAGCTCCGGAGCATTGGACCGCTGCTCCAACATCGTGGAGCTCTGGTGCGGAGAGCTTCCAACGCGGGCGGCGCTGAACAACATCATGGAGTCCTGGGGCGCCTTGCAGAGGGTCTACAGCAAGTCTCCACCCGGCGCGGCCTGCGGACTTTGGAAGCCGCCGACTCCGGTAGGAGGGGCCCGACTCTGGTGTCCACGCCACTGAGGACGTCGCAGCCCCAACATCGGACTTGTATCACCCCGGCTAGCGGTCCTGGACATCTGGCCGCCCGTAGCTGCAACTGCGGAGGGCTTGGGGAGGCCCTGACCACGAGGAACAGTGGAGGAAGAGACTGACTTTAGTGCCTTCCCACACAGTGAGAAACTTTGATTCTGCTGTGTGGGGATGTTTTATGTCAAATTCTATAGTGTGTGTTCTTTATACCCTTTCTGGCTTAATCCCTCCCTTCACCACCTCCAGTTTAAATTCCAGTTGGAATATTTTGGAGGACCCAAGAACCAAGAACCAAGAACTGGCATTGCGTGCAGAGGTTTGCAAAAGATCAGGGGTGAGAGGTGTCTGAGGGAGGGGGACGCAGACTAGTACCCCAGCCATGTGGAAACCGGGGGGAAGTTCACACCAAGAATCAGCCCCCACCTACTGGCTGTTTTCCTGCTGTCCACTGGATTTTGTGACTGGACTTTTCAGGTTTAACAATTTAAGGATTAGATTTCCTTTTCATCTGAAGAGGGCTGGAAATAATGCTCAAAACATCTCAGATGCCTGCCCTGGAGTGTTTTCTCTGTGACTTGGCACAATATATCAAGCGGCTGTTTTCTCCTTAACTCATCCCTTTATGAGTTGTTAAGAATCACGATGGGTTTGCTCCATTTATATTTTGTTTGGCCGTTCAGCAGCAGCTTCCAAAGTTACAGCAACAAATTCCACAAATGCACAGTTCTTCCTCGCCTGTACTCTTGAATCCTCCACTGTCGCTTGACCTCACCACTCGATCTCTGTAAGCTTCTCCAGCTCCACATGTCCCCAAGATATCTGCTCTTCCTCAGTTTTAGTCTCTTCTTCATCCCAAACATAACTGTTGCGCCATTGGCAATTGTACTTCAGCACAGGAAGCCATAAGCTCTAGAATACCCACCCACTGTGCCTCTGCTTCTTCATTTTATTTTTCCTTTAGCTGCTTCTTAAAGCATGTTTCCTGGAAAATCTGAGTTGATGGGATGTGATGGCATTGTGCCGGTTTTTTGTTTGGTGTCATTCCAGTGCAACATAAACATAGGTGGTGAGTCGTGGAATTCTTTGCCACAGAAGGCTGTTGAGGCCAAGTCAGTGGATATTTTTAAGGCCAAGATAGATAGATTCTAGATTAGTACGGGTGTCAGAGGTTATGGGGAGAAGGCAGAAAAATGGGGTTTGGAGGGAGAGATAGATCAGCCATGATTGAATGCCGGAGTAGACTAGACGGGCTGAATGGCCTAATTCTACTCCTATTCCTTATGACCTTCTGTTATTATTATTGCTCAGCTATTATTTTATCCATTAGGGGAGGTGGGCTGGCTGGGCAAAATACGTCTCAGTGGGGAGGAGCCAAGGGCATTCTATTCAAGTGCAGAGTCATATTGTTTGTGTGCCTCAAACTAGATTGTAACATCTACATACTCCCCTCCCCTCCCCTGTCCCTCTTGCCTCCTTTCTTGACCCTAGTAGTTGTACCAATTCCACAGTTCTCCATATTGTTTTCCTCTTGAGATCACATCTTCCTTAGCCAACTATGGGCCTTCCAGGCACCACCCTGCCTGAGGTCATTTGTGGCCAGCCTTGATGGATCCTGGTCTTTACCCCCCCCCCAACCCCCCCCCCCCCCCTCCCTTCCCATCACCCCCTACTTTCAGTCTGAAGAAAGGTCCTATCCCAAAGCGTCACCAGCCTTTTTCTCCACAGATGCTGTGTGACCCGCTGAGTTACTCCAGCACCCTGTGCCTATTCTGAAACAAATTCTCTGTTACAGGCTATATCACATGGGTGATTAGCAGATGGTTAGAAGGAAACGTTTTAAGAGCATGCCCAAAGCCAACTTGGAAAAATCCAAGCTTCCTACTGATTCCCAGTAGGTTCTGGTCCATGACTGCTCAACGTAGCAAAGGAACATTGGGACTGCTATTGAGAACCCATGAGGCCATGCATCATGAAGATGGAGAAGGTTTGTGGTCATGTCTGAACAAGCAGACCATCTCACAACCAACCCCCCCCCCCCCCCCCCCCCACGTCAGGCATGTGTGGAAGTGTATATCGATCGCATTCACCAGCCATCTCAGAATACGCAGAGCCAAAGGGGAAGCAAAATTAGCACAATCCTAGGGACAATTTACATTTATATGAAGTTAATTTACCTGTCTTTGGAGTGTAGGAGGCAACCAAAGATCTCGAAGAAAACTCACGTGGTACGGGGATAACGTACAAACTCTGTACAGACAGCACCCGTAGCCAGGATCGAACCTGGGTCTCTGAAGCTGCAAGCGCTATAAGCCAGCAACTCTACCGCTGCGCTACCGTGCTGCCCCACATCTTCCGCTGTGCTATCCAGCAAACGAGTATGCAAGTAATAAATATGCTTCCATCCCTTCTGGTTAAATTACTTTCATCAGAGTGTTACAAGTTACTTACGGTAGTTGTATCCTGGACATATTATGCTTACTTTCCTATTACCTCTATGCGCATCAAGAGTCTCCAGAAGCCGACAATGCTCTCGAAGTTGTAACTAAATATAGCCTGTTATGTAATGCTGCTTCAGAACAAGCTTAAGGAGAAAGGCTCATGGACCTGAACCAATTGCCTGTCAAAAGATATAATAGATTGCACAGAATGCCGTGTTCCTAATATACATCAGCCCTGTCTCATGTCTTCCATCGTTTTTGTTAATTCAGTGATAACTATTTATAAAAGCACAGGTGAACACAAAATGGACTTTTGTGCGAAAATATTTACTGCCAATTGGAAAATCTGATCACAGCACCTAATTCCCGAGTGTCACAAGGCATTCGTTCAAATGTAACTGTGAACCAGAATGGAAAGCTGACTGCATGAGCTGCCACTTAGATCTTGATTTAGGAAGTTGATTCAAATGGCCCACATTGGATATTGATGTTGAGCCGTGTAAGTGTCGTCACAGGTGTCAGTTACCTGTCGGCCGACTAATGAGCACTTTTTGGAACTGTTGGGAGGAAATATGCCCTTAGATATGAAGTGTTTTTTTGTTTTTGCTTGAGGGTGATTACACTATTTTGGTTTACAAAGCATAGAGCTCGTGTGCTCCCAGTTTCAAGAAACAAGCTGCTTCTGCCGCCTGAAAGCAAAATATAAAATGCAGGTACTGAGAAACTGAAGGACGGAAAGAAAATGGTGGGAATTCTTAGCAGGATGAGTGTAGATGCCAGTTGCCATTTAATCGGAACTGAAATAGCGAAGATAGCACATTAAAGGTGTCGGAGAAGGGAGAACAAAAAGGATGGCAAAAGGCTTGGATATGAATTTGAATTCTCCAATATCAAGCAATAAGCTTCCCCAAACCCAGCACACATATTTCCCCCCTCATCTCCCGCGACCTCTGTTACCCTGCCCCCTCCCATCCTCTGTATGCTCATCTCCCAACCCCATATGTGTCATTTATCTCCCGTTTTCCCCCCTTCCCTGCACCCTTCCACTTATATCCCTCCCTCTGGCTTTACATTTCACTCCTCATTTTCATTCCTTTTCTGACATGCTTTGGTCTTTTCATCTCTAGTCTTTGTCACTTGCTCCACCCATTTGTCAATCACCCTCGCCCCTCCTTCACCTGTCTATCTATCATTTGCCAGGCTTTGCCCCCCCCCCCCCCCCCCCACACACACACCACTTTTCCAGCTTTCTTCCCCCTGTTCCATCAGTTTGAGGAAAATTCCAGACCCAATACTTTGTCCGTCCGTTCCGTCCACTGATGTAGGGTCGAGATCCTCAGCATTTTTATTACGTAAGATTCCAGCATATGCAATTGTTTTTGTGTCTACAGATGAGTTGGTTCTGTGATCAAGTGGAAGGAATGTTCATGAGGGTGCATAGACCTCTCTACCCTGATGAAGAGTCTTACCTCCTCCAGCCTGATGAGATACACTCGAGATGGGTCCCTCCTGTCTGGGTTGATTTCTACATATGCAGTGTAGAAATCATAGTTTGGTTTTGGAATTGCAAAGAGTTGTGGATGTAGCCCAGTCGATCACATAGATCAGCCTCCCCACCACTGACTCCATCTCCACTTCACACTGCCTCAAATAAGCTGCCAATTCATTCAAAGACTTGTCCCATCCCAGTCATTCCTTCTTCTTCCCGCTTTCGTTGGGAAGAAAATAAAGTGCCCACCACCAGACTGAGGAACAGCTCCTTCCCCTTTGTCATCAATCGTCTAAATGGTTCTTCCATAAGCAGGGTGCCTCTACCTCATTGTGGACATTGGCCTTTGTCTCTGGAAATGACTTTGGAAATTGTCTCAGGTAAAATGCTGGCAACAATATTTTGTACTCTATATTTCCCTTTGTTGTACTTATTGTACTTGAGTTAGGCTTGATCACACACACACACACACACACACACACACACACACACACACACACACACACACACACACACACACACACACACACACACACACACACACACACACACACACACACACACACACACACACACACACACACACACACACACACACACACACACACACACACACACACACACACACTCTTACACTTATTTTGGATTACTTGCAAAACAAAGTTTTTCACTGTACCTCAGTACATGCAACAATGATAAACCAAACCGTATCCCATCCCTCACTGTTTCAACTGAAAAGGAATAGAGGGACTTTGAATGGGCTTTCATGCAATCTTAGGAGGGTTGACCCGGTTGGAGTTTAGCATTTGAATGTCAATAATGTGAGATTGAAGTTCGGTGTAAAAGGATTTGCGGCTCTTGGCATTTCTATATGGGGTATGTTGTGGTGGGGTCTGATCTTGTCTGTGGTACGTGTTTAGTGTTTACGTGTGTGCGTGTGTGTGTGCATGTGCGTTTCCCTGTGCGTGCGTGTGTGTTGAATGTGTATGATGAGAACGATATTTTAAAATGATCCTTTATGTGGCCTTTGGCTAACCCTGGGGTCAATGAATAGTTCAAACTCCCTGTAAGAATACAGAAGATTTGATGAAAATAAACATAAGATTTGTCAACCTCGCAAGTGGGGAGTGAAATGTTCAGCCTGATGGCAGTGTAACTTCCTTGCTTTGCTCGCAGTTGAATGAGCTGTGAAATAATGCACAGGTTAAAGATTTTGCAGCAGTGGTGTTATTATTGTTAGCTTTTAACGATGCATCAAGAATCTAATGTCATCTAATATTGACAGCAGTGCACAAAACAAAAAAAGCATCACCAAATGTAATGGCCAGGGAATTATTGTTTGACTCTTATTCATTGTTTCGCAGTCGAAGATATTTGCCTAATGATTCATGTTATTTAATTAAGTATTATTTATTTCAAATGCCTTGGAAAGTGAGCAAATAGCATATTCTAATGGAATCAGAAATTTGCTGTGGTTTGGTAGACATGACAAGTAGAAGAATCAGAATATTTTCATTTTATTGAGGCGTATACTGCTGGAATTCTTCATGTGAGAGAGATTTGTATTTGCATTGTTCCTTACACAACAAATCTCAAATGAATTTACAGTCAATGATTCACCTTTGAGTGCAGTTAATTTACATGGATAAATATGATTGACTGTTTGTGTACAAGGTCTTCTTAGTTTAGTTTAGCTTAGAGATACAGCACGAAAACAGGCCCTTCAGCTGACTGAGTCCACACTGACCAGCGATCCCCACACATTAGCACTATCCAACACTATTAATTAACCGACAAACCTGTACATCTTTGGAGTGTGTGAGGAAACCGTGGATTTTGGAGCAAACACATGCGGTCACGGGAGGAATGTACAAACGTTGTACAGTCAGCACTCGTAGTCAGGATTGAACCCGGGTCTCTGGCGCTTTACCGCTGCTCCACCGTGTAATCCTGATAAACAATTGATGAATAACCAACTTTTGGTGGTTTTGACTGAGGGAGAAATGTTGCTCAGAAAATCCTGCCCATTACAATGGGGTTTTTATTAACACCAAGTCGATCAAAATTTAACTCCAAGGGAGGACTTTGCTATCAGAGCACTTCTGGCAACAGACATGTAGACAATGTACAATATGGAAACAACCTTATCTGACAGAAATGTAATTAAATATAATGGATTTGAGCTATATGGTATGTACAAACACTGCAGGTTTTTTTTTCCTTTTCTTTCATTTAGTTTAGAGATACAGCATGGAAACAGGCTCTTCGGCCCACGGGGTCCGCACTGACCAGCGATCCCCATACACTAACACTATCCTACACATGTTTGTCAATTTTTATAATTTTACCAAAGCCAATTAAGCTACAAACCTGCACATCTTTGGAGTGTTGGAGGAAACCGGAGCACCCAGAAAAGCACCCACACAGTCACGGGGAGAACGTACAGACACCGTACAGACAGCGCCGGTTGTCAGGTTCGAACTCGGTCTCTGTCACTGCAAGGCCGCAACTCTATGGCTGTGCCTCCATGCCGCCCTCAAAGCTGAATAACACTGGAGAACACAGATTTAGGGTAAGGGGTAAGAGATCTAGAGGGGACCTAAGGGGAACCTTTTACATCCTGAGAGTGGTGAGTTCCTTGAACAGACTGCCTGGGAGAATTATGGAAGCTGAGCTGCTGACTTCATTTAAAAGGTGTCCAGATGACCATTGACATAGAAGGCATTTGCTGAATGATGGAATTTGAAATGGATAGGTAAACACCGGTGGGCATGGATGTGATGGGCCGATTGGCCTGTTTCCATGCTGCATGACTGCGACTTTATAACTATGAATTATTGGACTCCCAATTGAAAATTACAAAGATCTAATTGAAAATGACAATAGATGTGGGGAGGATGGTTTCACCTCGCATGGTTTCTAAAACAAAGAGCCACCCTCTCAGCATACAAGGCTAGAGACTGAAGAATGTGACCAGGAGAAATGTCTTCACCCAGGGAGTAGCGAAGCAATGGAAATCACAATCACAGTTGTCTGTAGAGGCCCTGTAGCTGAACATTGTTAAGATGGAAACTGATCAATTTTTAGACACGAGAGACATTGAGGGTGTGACAACAGAGTGGAATCTGCTGTTGAGACAGATGATTGACCATGATCATAATGAATCTCAGAGAAGACTTTATTCCTGCTCCTATATTTCTATGTTTCCATGTTTTTAAGCAACCTTTCCTTACTGCAATGTTAATATTTCTGTGCTATCGCGCTAAGCCATCAGTATTGCTATTCACTTCCTTCGGGGCAATAGTAAATTAAAAAAGTGTGTTAATGGAATCATTAATCTCAGCCATACCTATAAAAAATGGTACAGAACCATTGGTCTCTTGACCACCTGAAAGGTTTTAGACGCAGGACATTTTGTATCAATTATTATCTTTAACCAAGTTATTTATGGATTAATGTGCTCAGGTTCAATAATATATTACTAATTGTGAAAGACAGCTCACTGGTGTTCTTGTAGCTACTGATTATGCTGTCTCTTTGAAGGTTATCATATGAATACATACGGGTGAAAACCGTTAATCTGATTTACATACAAGTAAAAAATTATATGTGGTGTGAAGACCAGCACGTCTTGAATGCAAAAAAATTAGAATTTGCTTTCAAGAAACTACAAAAAGTATTTGTAGTATATATCCCTTTATTGTAAAAGGGGCTTCTCGATAAACATGTTCTCAAAAGGGAACTGCAGATGCTGGAATATCGAAGGTTTCGGTCTGAAGAAGGGTTTCGGCCCGAAACGTCGCCTATTTCCTTCGCTCCACAGATGCTGCTGCACCCGCTGAGTTTCCCCAGCAATTTTGTGTATTCTCGATAAACATATCAGATTCTTGATACATTTTCCAAATGTACTGCATTTGAACAAAATTAAACTTGGATCCTCTGAAGATGGACACAAAATACTGGAGTAACTGCGGATCAGGCAGCATCTGTGGAGAAATAGGATAGGTGACGTTTCGGGTTGGAACCCATCTTCAGATTGAAAGTAGGCGGGGAGGAATTAGAGGTAGGAAAAGGCTAGAACAAATCAGGGCTGGCAAAAGACGACCAAGGAAGGGTGGAGCCATGAAGTTCCCATTGTTACGCAAGAAGGGTGGAGTTCATTAAAAAAAAAAACTCTCCACAGGAACCGCAACCGCAGGAGATGCAACACCTGTCCTTATACCTCCTCCCTCGACTCCAACCAGGGACTCTGACAGTCCTTTCAGGTGAGGCAGAGGTTCACTTGCACTTACTCCAACCTCATAAGTCATAAGGCCACAAGGAATAGGAGTAGAATTAGGCCATTCGGCCCATCAAGTCTACTCTGCCATTTAATCATGGCTGTTCTATTCCTCCCTTCTAACCTCATTCTCTTGCCTTCTCCTCTAGCACCTGACACCTCATCTACTGTATTAACAATTTGACAGCCATGAAAGTGTGCCTGGGGATGGGCAGTAAAAGGACATTGGGTCCAGTGCACAAAGCAGTTTAATAATCATCAGACCAGGAATAGTGAGTACATTTGGTGAATCCTGCCTTGCTGTGTGGAAATAATCTATCCTGCAATCTACACTACCAACTTTCTCTTGCTAAGTCTACTTCATAAAATATAGGTGGCACAGTTATGATGACAAATAGTCAGCAGAGGTTTCACTAAACCTTTTAGACTTCAGACATACAGCGCAGAAAAAGGCCTGTTGGCCAACCAAGCCCTAGCCGACTAGCCATCTCCCCATACACTAGGAACAATTTACAATTTTACCAAAGCCAATTTACCAACAAACCTATACGTCTTTGGAGTGTAGGAGGAAACTGGGGGACCTGGAGAAAACCCACACGGTCAGAGGGAGAATGTACAAAGTCCGCACAGACATTTTATTTTATTCAGAATAAAAAATGTATACAAAACAAAACTGTGCAAAGACTCTTCACACATTATCAGTGTCTATACATTCAATATGCTGGAGTAACTCTGCAGATCAGGCTGCATCTGTGGAGAAATAGGATAGGTGACATTGGTGCTCAGTGGCACGGTGGTGCAGCGGTAGAGTTGCTGCCTTACAGCGCTTGCTGCGCCAGAGACCCAGATTCGATCCTGACTAGGGGTGCATGTCTTTACGGATTTCCTACATTCTCCCCATGACCCGCGTGGGTTTTCTCCGAGATCTTTGGCTTCCTCCCACGCTCCAAAGACATACAGGTTTGTAGATTAATAAGCGTGGTATAATAATGTAAAATATGCAGGGATCGCAGGTCGGTGTGGACTCGCTGCGCCGACGGGCCTGTTTCTGCGCTGTATCTCTAAACTAAACTAAACTAAACTAAATGTCTAATGCTTGGTTTGATGTAGGCCTATTAACATTGCCCAGTTGTCAGTATGCTTGGCAAACACATCCAAGAATGTGTCATGGTTACTTCAGTTTACAAACCATATCAAATGGGCAGCTTTCAGCTGTGAGCCAAGAGCCAGCTTTCTTCTGACAGTGATGTTCATTCATGCAGCCGTGCTTTTAATTTCAAAACGAATTATTGTTTGTAGTTTATACTTTGAAACAGTTCATGAAGACCGGCTCTTGTTATGATCAATGGCGACTCTCTCTTAACCTTTGTACTTTAACCATGGCTGCCTTGGCCTAACGCACACTAATATAATCTTAGAATTTAGAGATACAGCATGGAAACAGGGCCCTCCGCCCCACTGGGTCTGTGCCAATCAGCGAACCCCACACACTAGCACTATCCTACACGGTAGGGACAATTTACAATCTTTACCAAATGATATGGTTGATATGGTTTGTAAACTGACAAACCTGTACGTCTTTGGAGTGTGTGAGGAAACCAGAGCATCTTGGGGTAAACCCTTAAGGTCACGGGGAGAATGTATAAAAACTCCATAAAACTCCTGAAAAATCAGCTTTACATCACAAAAATGGTGATTATGCTTCTGAACACCATTATCACATCAATAAATGAAAAGCATTTTGCTAGATACACACTCGCACACTCAATAGTGCAAAGTAAGCTCTTAATATAAGCTCATCCAATATTCAATTATATTAAATTCATCAGAAGGAAATATCCATGTAGGGAGTGGAGGAGTAGATAAAAGATGACAACTACAACACCACCTCTTTTCCATTTCTGTCCCAGGTAAATTTCGAACTTAAAAATGACATGGAGGATTGAAATCTCTTTCTAAGAGAACGTTTAGATATTTTAGAGATATTTTTAAGGCAGAGATTGACAGATTTGTAAGCTTGATTAGTAAGGGTGTCAGGGGTCATGGGGAGAAGGCAGGAGAATGAGTTGCGAAGGAAAGATAAATCAGCCATGGTGAATGGCAAAGTAGACTTGATGGGCCAAATGGCCCAATTCTGCTCCTATAACTCATGAACATGAACATCTAACAAATTGATAAATGGATCAAAGATAGAATATTTACTTGTGAATATCATCAAACCTGGATAGAATATGAATTACATTTATAAATACATTGCTAAATCCACAGTTTCGCTTCATAAGTTTACAAAAGTAAATCTGACATTGATATTTTCTTCCACACTTCAAATATATAGCCAAAAAAATTGTAAATGTTAATTGATGCAACCGATTGCTTTGCTTCCCATTGCCTAAGAGAAAACTATTATTTCTTATTTATTTTTCTTGAGATTGTGTTGCTTTATAAATTTAAGATGCTTCAAGGAATAAAATGGCCCATGATATGTGGTCTGGCAGGCATGTGACTCCAGACCCACCTAAATGGGTGGCACGTTGTCGTAGTGGTAGAGCTATTGCCTTACAGCGCCAGAGACCTGGGTTTGATCCTGACTACAGGTGCTTGTCTGTACAGAGTTTCTACTTTCTCCCCATGACCTGCATGGGTTTTCTCTGGGATCTTCAGTTTCCTCCAACATTTCAACGATGTACAGGTTTGTAGGTTAATTGGTTTAGTATAAAATGTAAAGTTATCCCTCGTGAGTGTAGAGTAGTGTTAATGTGTGGGGATCGCTGGTCGGTACGGACTTGGTGGGCAGAAGGGCTTGTTACCGCGCTGTATCTCTAAACTAAACTAAAGTGGTTGCTTCTTATCTCCCCTCTAGGAAGTGAGTGGGGATGGGCAATAAATGAATGATTGAATGACGTGGAGGTTAATCTAGAACCAGGAGTGGGTTAACTATTTTGGGCATAAGAAAATAGATTCTTGATAGACACACATTTACCACAACATGGAAATTTGAGTTATGCTCAACACCATTTAATGAGGTTGCTGTGCAGAGGGTTGAACTGTACAAACAAGGATTATTTGAGGATATAAAACTAATTCTACAAATCCAAAATCGATGTTGTATTTCACTTCATTGTCAGAATATATAACATTGCGGTAAATAATTAGGATAAAAATGTAGTAACTCAAATCCTAGAAGAAATTAAAGTGAGATTAATTGCTAATTATCTAAGAGGTGCCATTTATATTTCAGCCAGGAATAACCCTTCAATTAACCTAGGTTAATTGCAGTTTCAGACATAATTAATAGATTGTCACCTTCCTTTCAAACTTGGAAAACTATGTTCTGATACCTTCTACATTCACTCTGATTTATATTTTGTAACTTGGTTCTCACACATAAATTCAAGTGATTTTCTTTATAACTTGCCAATATATGACTCCATCATTCATTATAATAGAGTCATCGAGTTTTACAGTGCGGAAATGTTTGCATCATGCTCCAAATATCTGATTGACAATTAAATGAAACTATTCCAGTAAACTGCAAGAGAACATAAATGACAAAAATTTGGAAATACTGTTTCCAGTGAACTTAATTATATTCTGTTATACTCCAAGACTATCACCAACTTCAAATCCAAAAGTTAATGATTTACAACTGTCTTCATCTACAAGTGATGAGTGAATAATCCATCATAACTATCTCCTGAGGTCCTGCTAGTTTAGTTTAGAGATACAGCGTGGAAATAGGCCCTTCGGCCCACCGAGTCCACGCTGACCGATGGTCGTCTATGCACTAATCCTATCCTACACACCTGGGAGAATTTACAGAAGCCAATTAACCTACAAACCTGCACATCTTTGGAATATGGGCAGAAACTGGAGCACCCAGAGAAACCCCACATGGTTACAGTTACAAACTCCATACAGGATCGTAGTCAGGATCAAACCCAGGTCTCTGGTGCTGTTAGGCCACAACTCGACCGCTGTGCCACTGCACCGCCTCAAATGTCTTCCATTAATTTGATCTGTTCGAGTCAATATCAAGAATAGCAGGGTGCGGTGGAGGTAATGCGGCTTTTACACGGGGCGATTTGACGCAAGAGTTAACCAGAGTTCAACATCGTGGGAACCTCGTGCGATAACAGTGCGGCATTCGTGGACCACCGTGGACCACCGTAGCGCTAACGGCAGGTCATCGTGTAACTTGGTCACTCGGGAGAAAATTCAAGAAAATTGGAATTTCTCCAAGAGTGACTTGTACACTTGTGGTTGAGTATTGCAACATTATATGAACGTAGTGGCCAGTGCGATATCCGTGCGATATCCGTAATAACTCTTGCGGGTACCGTGGGAACTCCTGCGAACGGTGAACCCGGAAGCTGGACAGAGGGGACAGAAGGTGATTAAAAAAGGTGGTCTCAAAAGGACACATGGGAACATGTGTCCTTCGAGGACGTCCCACCTAATTGTCATTGTTGGATAATCTTTTTAACAGGAACACTTGCAGAGATGGCTCCCAGAAAATCTCAAAGGAAGGGGGAAAAGCGGGTCAGAGATGTTTTTGCCATGCAGGAGAATGAGGAGGAGACGCAGCAAGAGAGACAGGTGGAGAGGCAACAGGAGATGCCACAGATAACACTGCCTGTGGGCTCCTTGGAGCAGGGAGAGGGTGAGCAAGGTGCAATTCAGATTGCCTCCCCAGTAGCCGTTGTAGGAATAGCCTCTACAGACGCTTATGTAAAGGGAAGATGGCAGAAGGTAAAGCCATATAACTTCACCAGGGAACAAGAGGGGGAACTTGTAGAATGGTTCCAATTTAACGAGATTCTGTATGATAAATCCAGAGAGGATTATAGAAACAGGGAGAGGAAAAGGAACCTGCTGGAGACGAAGGCTGCCGAGTTTCCCGAGTGCTCATGTGAGTTTATATAACGATATATAAGTTCATCAAGAGGAGAACCATTTAATGTTATCCAAGATTTTAAAACATACATTGCTATTGATGTAAAAGTTCTGTGTTTGCAGTAAACTTAAACTTCTCTTATAAGTCTGTCTGTCTGCCCTGCAGCTGCAAAGTAAAAAAGTCGCAGACAGCTTTTACACCCTCTGTGTTTGAAGTTTAAAGAGCCATAAAAAGAATTATGCATGAGGGCAGGCAATTCTCACTTGTAATGCTTGCCTTTAAAAAGGCCATCTGTATTTACCAACTTGTGCTCAGGTATCCAAGAAGCACAAGAAATAGCACATTAAATGCGGAGGGCAGGCTCTATTTACTGTTCAGAACTTTTAATATAACGGAATACATCCAATGCTTGAAGTTCTATTTAATTCCACCACTCTACTGTAATGCAGATGACCAACTCATGCAATGGTTCACTAATCAGAGGGCCGTCTATGGAAAGGTCACCGCACTTGGGACCAAAACAGGGTCAGCTGTCAGTCTTCTTCAGCAGAGGTCCCAAATTATTCTTTAACTCATTAAAGAGCTCAGGTGAAATTCTGACAAAGTTTTTGAATGCACTTGTATCCTCTTCGCACAGCACATTAAGCAGTTGCTCATATTGTCCAAATTGAGCTCTCCGTTGAAAGATGGGCTTCACCCAGTGAGACTTCCTCTTAATTCTCTTTTTAATTAATTTCTCCCTTCTGCATTCAAGCAAACGTTTTCGATGCACATAGTGGGCAGCTGCATGCAGCGCGACAATGAAAAAAACCAACATCCTGTACTCGAAATTATTTCGTAAAGGCATGTCTCCAAATGAGCCGATTCAACCAAGAGAGGATATATATAGTGTGTGAAAAAAAAAGTTACATCATTTGTGTCACGTGTAGTTCACGATGTTCATTCAAGATTTAACGCGACTGCTCGGGAAACGGCCAAGTAACTCGCACGAATAACATAAATGCCGAGTACCGTGGGAACTCTTTATCTACTGCCGTTATATCGTGCGAGACTCGTGCTGGACCACGACCTCTTCACTCTGGTGACATCTTGCGTCAACTCGCCCCGTGAAAAGGGGGTTTAACAATGGCTATGGACCCAGGCAACATTATGACTGCCGTTTGGAAGATTTGCATTTGGGAACCAGCTGTGCATTGACCGAATAAATTTCACTTCATTACAACACAGGCCTCTACTAAACAATGCTAGCAATCACTGGAGTAAATTTAGTTTAGTTTAGATATACAGCGCAGAAACAGGCTCTTCGGCCCACCAAGTCCATTCTGACCAGCTATCCCCACACATTAACACTATCCTGCAAACACAAGGAGCTATTTACACATACACCAAACCAATTAACCTACAAACCTGCACGTCTTTGGAGTGGGAGAAACCGAAGATCTCGGAGAAAACCCACGCGGTAACGGGGAGAACGTACAAACTCCATACATATGGCACCTGTAGTCAGGATTGAACCCGGGTCTCTGGTGCTGCAAGTGCTGCAAGGCAGCAACTCTACCGCTGTGCTATGTGCCACCTCCCACATTCCAAATTTTGACAACAAGAATCAGGTCAATCTAATCTTCTTCTGCTCCTCTCGGGAGCATAGGCCATTGACAAATGGCGTCCACCTCACTCGGTTGCTGGCAATTCTTTCAAGATCTCCCCAGTTGAGCCAACTCTCAGACATTTCGTCTGGGTACCTCTTCTCCAGCTGTTCCTGGGGAAACCTTTCCTTTTTCCTTGGGGGTTCCATTTCAGGGCTTGCCGGGTGATGTTTGTGGCAGGTTTCCTGAGGGTGTGTCCAACCCAACTCCATTTTCTCCTTCGAATTTGTAAGTTAATGGGCTCGTGGCTTATTCTTTTTCACAGGTCCACATTGCTTACTTTGTCACTCCACCAGATGTTATGTATTCTCCTACGGCATGTGTTAATGAATGTTTGTAGCCTGTTTGTAGTATGTTTTGTTGTTTTCCATGTCTCTGATCCATACAGCATCACCTGTTTCACATTTGAGTTAAAGATGTATTTTGGTGTTGATTGAGATGTGTTTTGAGCTCCAGATCTTCCTGAGCATGTTAAACACCACCCTAGCCTTATTGATTCTACTTTTTATGTCTGCCTCTGCCCCTCCGGTGATGTCCACACTACTGCCTAGATATGTGAATGTTTCCACCTCCTCTAGAGCAGTGCTGTGCATAAGGATATGGTTGCTGGTTTTGGAGTGGATCCTCATCACCTGTGTCTTTGCTGTATTGGGTGAAAGACCAAGTTTTGAAGCTGCAATAATCCAATCCTTCCAATTAATAATCTGATTAACAGCAAAGTGATGAAGAGGGTCACTGACAGTGCACAAAATCATTAGGATAGATCAGGTGAAGACACAGAGTCTCTTGCCCAGAGTTGGGGAATCGAGAACCCGAGGACAGATTTAAAGTGAGGGGGGAAAGATTTAATAGGAAACTGATGGATAACTTTTTCACGCAAAGGGTGGTACGTGCATGGAATGAGCTGCGGAGTGCATGGAATGAGCTGCGGGAGGAGGTAGTTGAGGCAGGTACTATTGCAACATTTAAGAAATATTCAGATAAGTACATGAATAGGACAGATTTAGAGGGATATGGGCCAAATGCAGGCAGGTGAACTAGTGTAGATGGGACATGTTGAGCGGTGTGGGCAAGTTGGGCTGAAGGGCCTGTTTTCATGCTGTAAGACTATTACCCTATGACTCTATGGCCGTCCTCTCAGGTGGCACTTACTCACCACTTCCCACTGATGAGCAGCTTAAGCTTTGCCTGGGAAATCTGGTGTCAGACCTCATCAGGTAGAGTTGCTGCCTTACAGCGCCAGAGACCCGGGTTCAAACTTGACTACAGGTGCTGTCAGTATGGAATTTGTACGTTCTCCCCGTGACTTGCGTGGGTTTTCACCCGGGAGCTCTGGTTTCCTCCCACGCGCCAAAGACGTACAGGTTTGCAGGCTAATTGGTAAAATTGTAAATAGTTCCTACTGTGCTAGTGCATGGGGGTTGCTGGTCAGTGCAGACTCAGACACTGTTTCCGCGATGTCTCTCTACACTAAACTAAACTAAACTATTCCAACCACAATTCTTGCCAGTTCTGTAACGAGAAAGTTTGCTTTACTCATGTTTGAAAGCAAGACAGTTTTTAGTTCATGTGAACTATTTTTAATAGGCTCATTGCTGCTTCAGTACATTTGTGACAGCTGGTAATGCAGGGACTGTGTTTTCATCAATGTTTCAACAATGCCCTGATCACAGTGCTATTTCACTTACAATAAGATCCACGCATTCAACCTGCTCAAAGGTTGTCTTTATGATAGATCAAAGCAGATGAGCTATTATCCTGCTTTAATTTAAGCTATAATATCTATTGCCAGGGGCACAAGCATCACTGATTGCACTGGACTGTATATATTTTGAATGTACGACCACATTTCAGGAAGAATGGCTGATCTCATCTGTATTTACAAGGCCAATGGCTGCACAGTGAAAGTGTTTCAGAAATGACTGTAAGCTTAATATTCCACCATGAGGCAAACAAGAGCACTATCTTACACACTGGGGACAATTTACAGAAACCAATGAACCTACAATCCTGTACGTCTTTGAATTACAATTAAAACACAAAGTACTTAAGGTCATAAGGTCATAAAGTATAGGAGAAGAATTAGGCCATTGGTCCATCAGGTCTACTCCACCATTCAATCATGGCTGATCTATCTTTTCCCCATTCTCCTGGCTTCTCCCCATAACCTCTGACACCCGTACTAATCAAGAATATATCCATCTTGCCTTAAAAATATCCACTGACTTGGCCTCCACAGCCTTCTGTGGCAAATAATTCCACAGACTTGTGCTATAACACCAGGATAAGCGCTCAAGCAAGAAAACCAAGTCTAACGCTAAAGTACTATCTAAACTGATTATACAAACTTTTGCTAAGGACAATAACTAACTCCATATGCAATAATCAGCTAGTACATGTTAACAAACACATTAAAAAAAATGATTGTATAGCTGCAGCGTGGGAGGAAACTAGAGCAACAGAAAACCCACGCTGTCACAGGGAGAAAGTACAAACTCCGTACAGACAGCACCCATTGTCTGGATCAAACCCAGGTCTCTGGGCGCTGTTATGCAGTAACTCTACCGCTATGCCACCATGCCGCCCTCTTCAAGCAATCCCCAATATGTATAACTCAATTTTAGTTATTAAAATTGTGTTAGCCACTTGGATATAATTCAAAATGTTAGCCCTGTGATATAGGAAATTGTGACAAGCAGCTGATACAGGTACTAGACAGCGGACTTTGAGGTGGAGGGATGGGGTGGGGTGGGGAGAGAACTGAAGCACTGCGGCATTGGTAGGAGGGTTAGAATTAGCATTAGACCAAAGGGGGAATATTAATTGATACCAGCCAGTAGGGTTATATGTAAAAAGTTAAACCTCTCAGCCACAAGGGCACTGTAGCTAGGGTCTCCAAATTTACCCCCAAGATAAGCATGACTACATAGGGAGGATGGACACAAAATGCTGGAGTAACACAGCGGGTCAGGCGGCATCTTTGGAGAAAAGGAATAGGTGACGTTTTGGGTCAAGACCCATCTACAGATTGAGAGGTCTGAAGAGAGCTCTCAGTCTGAAGAAGGGTCTCGACTTGAAACGTCACCGATTCCTTTTCTCCCAGAGATGCTGCCTGACCTGCTGAGTTACTCCAGCAATTTGTGTCTATCTTCGGTGTAGATCAACATCTGCAATTCCTTCCTACACATGACTACACAAGGCTCAGCTTCTGCAGTAAATGAGAGTGAGTGGGCATTGTAGCGTCAGCTGTGATATTGAGGTTACTGCAATCTCTCACCTCAGATACAAGTACTGTATATCCCCACAGTCGCTTGTCATTTACTAAAATCCCTAAATAGGACTTTTGCACAACTGGCTGTAATTCAATTACCAGCTGGTTGTAACTGCAGGGAGGCAGGGCCAGACACAAGACCAAAAGCAATTCCAAATGAATTCTCCAGTGCTTTGAACATTGCACTGAAAAACTGTTGTACTATAAAGAATTGAACATACAACACACACTGCTGTGATCAGCTCCTCAGGTGCAATGCCGCTAGATCCTTCTAATGAAATACTGGCCCTACCAGTAAATAACCCAGGTCCCAATCTACTAGTTCTTCTCACCCTATTTCCTTTGATATTCATTAATCTCCCCTTCTGTACCTGAAGTCTGACAGGCAAACAGGCAATCAAGCTTTCATTTTCCAGAGATATGCGAGGGCTAATCTTATGATAGCCTGTGATCAAAGCTCGATTGGAAAGCTATTGCAGGCCTTATGGACTCAGCAGGCTACTAAGTAAATCAATGATTTCTCCTTCACTGTCTTGGTAGAAGGAAAACATCGCTTCTCACTGCACTGGGCAGAAAGGGAACATCACCTTCAATTGTTCACTCATCTGAAAAAGTGTGACCGTTAGAGACCTCATACAATTCAGTTGTGTTTCATTCAGTAGTCACTTTCTCGTTGCTTTACAAATAGAAACTGGGCCATTTGAAAGTGGGGCCACCAAACTCCACCTGGACCATAACGCAAGAGGTTTAGTCCCATTGGTTACTTGCCTTCACTGTTTTGCACATGTCCAGCACAATTCATGGTACAAGGCATTGATGAGGTCACGCGTATAGTACTGTTCAGTTTCGGTCATCCTGCTACAGGAAGGATGGTCTTAAGCTGAAAAGAGTGCAGAGAAAATTTACTAGGATGTTGTCTTGACGGGTCAAGCTACAGGGAGAGTTTGGGCAGGCTAGTGCTTTATTCCTTGGAGCACAGTAGTCTGAAGAGTGATCTTATAAAGATATATAAAATCATGAAGGGAATAGATTGGGTGAATTCATGGTCTTTTACTCAGGGGAAGGGAATGAAAATCTATAGGGCATCAGTTTAAAGTGAGAGGAAGAAGAATTAATATGATCGCGAGGGGCAATTTTGTTTTTATACAGAGGGTGGTGGATATGTGGAATGAGATGCCAGAGCAGGCAGTTGAGGCAGCTACTATAACAGCATTTAATAGACAGTTGGACAGGCACATGGATAGGAAAGGTTTAAAGGAATATGGGACATAGGCAGGCTAATTGATTCTCTTAGATGGAGCATTTGGTCGGCATGTGCTAATTGAACCAAAAGGTTATCTGTAGGACTCTATAAACCTAAGTCTCGCTGACAAACCCATATGGTGATCATCTCATGATTAATGATGATGGATCATGTAAAATTAGTGAACAAGGTGATTCTAGTAAGACAGTTAACTACAGTACTTTCATTGTTAAAGTGGGAAGAGATGAACAACAGCATGCTGGGGACTTCAACACCAATTAGAGTTTAACCTGAATATTCACCAATACAGAGGAAAAATTGACACCCGTAGATTTTGTATTTCGAGCAATTACCCAGAAGGGGTTTAAAACCTATTGTACTTGAATGTCTCCTGGATATCATCTAAGTTCAATGAGTGACTCTATCCATGAGCTATTAAACCTCTGTTCAGAGTGCTGAGCAGTGGTTAGTACTGCTACCTCACAGTCCCTAGGACCCATTGCTGTCTATGTCTGCATGTTGCCTCTGTGACCATGTGGGTTTTCTTTGAGTGCTCTGGTTTCCCCTCACATCCCTGAGACTTGCTGGTAGGTTACTTGGTTACCATAAATTATCCCTTGGCATAGATTAAAAACAAAAAAAGAATCAAAGGAAAAGAGGCAATAAGTTGCAGGAGTATATGAAAACAAGAAGAGGGGGAATGGGACTGACGAGGATGCAAGCATGGATCCAATAGGCTAAACAGTCTTCTACTCTGTTACAATTATAAATTCAAAAATTGTGATTGTTGACCCCACACATTTTTCAGCTGCAAATTATTTGTCAAATGCTCTCGATTTGTAAAATCATGACAGGCAGTTAACTAATATTTCAAGCTACGGTGTCATGTAAGAACTAGGGGTTATATGAGGAAGCACATTATTTCTCGGAAGTGATTCAGATTTGGAAGGCACTACCCGATAGCTGGTGGACACAGAGTCAACAATAGTTAAAAAGAAGTGGAAAAAGCGATGAGGCTGAACAGATAATGGGGAAAGAATAGGAGAGTGAATCTAACTGGATTTCTCTTCAAAGCAACTAGCACACAATGAATGGGCCAAGTGGTCACCATTGGAATGGACTATTCTATGGTTCTATGTAATACTAGACTAAATGGGACCTGAAGGGACTGTTCACCAGAGGGCTAGTATGGACATTGTGTGCCAAATGGATTCTTGGGGTGGCAGCTCAGTCCCTCAAGCCTGATGTGCTGGCAGCTCACTCACGGCTGGTGGGCTGGCAGTTGACTCATGGCTATTCCTTGAAATCCCATTTCAAGCAGGGTGCAAGGCCACCAAATTCAAATCCATTTTCCGACCATTTCAAGCAGGCTGCACGGCCACCAAATTCAAGTGCAGTTTCATACCACTTCAAGCAGGGTGCAAGGCCACCAAATTCAAGTGCAGTTTCATACCACTTTCAACAGTGTGCAAGGCTACCAAATTCAAGTGCAGTTTCATACCACTTTAAGCAGGGTGCAAGGCTACCAAATTCAAGTGCAGTTTCACACCACTTCAAGCAGGGTGCAAGGCCACCACATTCAAATGCAGTTTCATACCACTTTCAGCAGGGTGCAAGGCTACCAAATTCAAGTGCAGTTTCATACCACTTCAAGCAGGGTGCAAGGCCACCAAATTCAAGTGCAGTTTCATACCATTTCAAGCAGGGTGCAAGGCCACCACATTCAAATGCAGTTTCATACCATTTCATGCAGGGTGCAGGGCCACCACATTCAAATGCAGTTTCATACCATTTCAAGCAGGGTGAAACCACCATAAAACCACCATAAAACCACACAAAACACCACACTCACAGTTCAGTAGACGTTCAGTTGATTCACAGCTCAGACATAGTCGTGACCTCTCCCTCCCCCATCATGCAGAGACTGAGCCACACCCACACTTCCGGGTTTTAAAATCCCCCCCCCCCCCCCTCCCACCGGAAAAGGTGTGGCCTTCATGGCGTGATTGGCAGGAGAGAGATTCTCAACACTAATAACACTTTTATTTTTCATTGATGGGAAGAATCCTCTGCACCTGATGAGCGGAGGAGGACTGAGTAAGATGGCCAAAAATCACAGCCGTAAGTGTTAGAGTTTTATCTAAAATCAATATGCAGTGCAAACAGGAAGTTGTCAAGTTTAGACCACCAACAATTTGCAGTGCTTTTACTTCAACACAAAAACCCCACCCAACCATTTGCAATGCCTTTCACTTCAACCCAAAACTCCACCCAACCATTTGCAGTGCTTTTACTTCAAACCAACCAATTTTCATTTTCAAACCACATGAAGGGCACTTAAGGCCAGTAAAACCACACTCACAGTTTAGTAGACATGTGTTCAGTGTTATTCACAGTTCAGACTGAGAGACGTGACCCTCTCACTTCCCCCATCTTGCAGAGACTGACTGAGGCACAACACTTCCGGGTTTTATAGAGAGAATGTTAACATTTTTAAAACATTAATAACTCTTTTATGTTTTATCGATGGGAAAAATCCTCTTGTCCTGCGCAGCGGAAGGGAACTCTGAGTAAGCTGGCCAAAAATCACAGCCGTAAGTGGCAGCGTTTGTTCTAAAATCATGAAACAGAAAAACAGGAAGTGGTCAAGACTTTACTTTTAGTAATATAGATGGGATATTGCAGAATTGCAGTTACTTCAGCAAGATGGACATTTTGAACTATGGTTTGTTGACCTTTGCACAAAAATGAAAGTAAATTATGGACTGCAGCAGAAAATGTTGGGATTTGATCTAGGAAAAAATAAGCCATCCGTTCAAGTAGAACTGATGCGAGGTGTCTCGGTGAAATGTTAAGAACATTTAATCAGCCAGAGTTAAAGGCTTTCATATTCTTCCATAAAAGATCAGAACATATAATTCAATGACTGATATAATTAGTTGTAATTTTAACATTCATTCTTCCTGGAAAGATTAAATATTGTGTTGTGGGCAAGTCTGCTTTGGATGTCATCTGGAGGCTATGTTAAATAGGTTCCTATTCCCATTTTACAATACTGTAGATGAAATGTCCATCAATGACATTGCTGTGGTGTATATTAGTTATAACACAATTTTATCCAATGTCTGGCAATAATAGCATAAGCAAGAGTTTCATCTAATTGTGTTTTCTATTTCCATCAATTGATTTTCTAATATCCTGAAAGGTACTTTAGTTTCCAAAATCAGAGCTCCATTTATCAAGATTTATGGCAATTTTTGCAGCAAATGTGCACTAAACATGATCACGTTTTTGTTCCAAGTCTGAGTCCATTTGGAGTCTAAGGTTTTCATGACAGGTCTGGAACATTTTGTGTAAATTCATTGCGATTAAAGGAATTACTATAATTTCTTGAGGGATTTTTTTAAAGGAAAAGTTCTTGGCATCATGTTCAGCACAGACATTGTGGGTTGAACGGCCTGTTCTTGTGCTGTACTGTTCGATGTTCTAAGAAAGTTTAGCTCGAGGCACTTGTTGGACTGGAGTAATTGCTGGAAGTTTCTTGTTGAATTAATGATAAGAATTTGGGTGAAGGAAAAGGTGTCAGTATAGCTATGTACAGTCAAGAACAGATAGGGCTGATCTCACTTGTTTTGTTGCATTTATTCGATTATGAATAATTCAATTCGATTTATTCTATCTTCAGAGTAAACCAGCATCTGCAGTTCCTTCCTATTCACACTATCAGAACTTTTTCAAAGACCAATGCATTTTAATTTCAATCCCTGCATTTCCCCAGAACACTATATTTATTTCTTGTTTAAATTTTATCCAATTCACTTTTGATTTCTTATATTGAATTTATATCCACATTCTGTCGAAGAAATACCATGAACATCACTTATCAACTGAAAGTTTCTTTTTCCCATGTGTCACCTTTGCTCTTTTACCGATCACGTTAACTAAATTTATATCCACATTCTGTCGAATAAATACAATGAACACCACTTATCAAATGATAGTTTCTTTTACCCATGTATCACCTTTCCTCGTTTATCGATCACGTTAACTCTGTGCCTTCAAAATGAAAACAGTATTTTTTAATTTCTAAATCCTACTTTAATTTAGTGATACCACATGGAAACAGGCCCTTCGGCCCATCTGTGTCCTCCTTCTCTGCGGAAATGAGAATAATTCCAATAAAACATTCCAATACACATTCCAAAGCACTTATTCCTGCATCCTCTCCAAATATTGATACAATATTCTGGCTATACTTCGGTGATGTCATATTCGGAGTATTTTGTTCTGTTTTGGTCATCCTGCTAGAACAAGGATGGTGTTAAGCTGGAAAGGGTGCAAATAACTTTATTCCTTACAGTTCAGGTGGCTGAGGGATGATCTTATAGAGATGTATAAATCATGAGGGGAATAGAAGGATGAATGCCCAGAGTCTTTTACCCAGAGTAGTGAGTTTTTGTGAGAACTAGCATGTTGTGCACAATTTGTCTCTCCTTATGCAAGAAACGTCCAGACAACCACTTGTATCTCCAAGGCATAGAAGACTATGGATCAAATGTGGGTAAATGGGTCAGCATGAATATGGTGGGCCAAAGGGTCTGTTTCTGTGCTGTACGACACAATGTCTCTATATGCTATGGAAATAGTTCAGAGGAGGTTCAATGTGTTGGTTCTGAGTTGAACAAATTGGAATCCAAGGAAAGAATAGAGAATGTTGGGCAAATACACTGGAGATCAGAAGAAGGGGAGTGGACTTTATTGAAACCTATAAGGTTCATATGGGTTTAGCCTAGAGGATGCTGAGAGGATGTTTCTCATCATGGGGGGATCTAGGATTGGGGGCATAGTTTCAGAAGAAGGGGTCAGCCTTTTAAAATGGAGATGAGGAGGAATTTCTCTTCTCAGATGGTCATGAATATTCTTGATTTTGAGGAATAAAGGCTGAGATTGTCAGATTGGAATCATAGATACAAGGATTAGCTGGAATTGGAAGCAAGGTGGCCCTGAAACAAAATCATGTCAGCCATGTTCTTACCGAATAGTGGAACTGGACACTCCTCTTTCTTATTTTCCTAGCAGTGAGAAGGTCACCAACATATATAACTGAAAACAACTGTGCATAAGGGGATGGGTGTGCTAGACTGGAATAGAGCAGGAAATAGTGCAGTATTTAATGGGAAAAGGCTGAGGAAAGCAAAAGTGAAACACTCATACAAGATGGAAAAAGAGGAACAAACTAAATATCATGCAGTTTTGGGGCTTCGTGATGTGTTATACTCGACTGATTATCTGATATATTTTAATTGAAAATGTTCAGGCAACGATCATAATAAAAACAACATAGGAGCAAATTAAGATGAAGCATATGAAGCAGATCAGCAATGATGACACTTGGCAAGGATGAACATAATAGTAAATTTAAGAAAAAAAATATTTATTTTTGACTGGCTAACAGATTGGACGATTTCCAAATTCAATAATCTGACTAGCAAATCTTTTATACAGGCCAATCTTTTGGAAAGACATAATTTTACTGTTTCACGTTTAACCATTGTTGACTGTTACCAATAACAAACATAAAAAAATATATTTTGCCTTCAGACAGATACTCATTTCTAGTTTCAAGATGCCAGTATTTATTATATTTAAGTGACAGGTGCAGAATTACGCCATTCGGCTCATCAAGTCTACTCTGCCATTCAATCATGGCTGATCTCTCTCTCCCTCCTAACTCTATTCTCCTGCCTTCTCCCCATAACCTCTGACACCTGCACTAATCAAGAATCTATCTAACTCTGCCTTAAAAACATCTATTGACTTTGTTTCCACAGCCTTCTGTGGCAAAGAATTCCACAGATTCTCCAGACTAAAGAAACTCCTCCTCATCTCCTTCCTAAAGGAACGTCCTTTAATTCTGAGGCTATGACCTCTGGTCCTAGACTCAGCTACTAGTGGAAACATCCTCTCCACATCCACTCTATCCAAGCCTTTCACTATTCGGTACGTTTCAATGAGGTCCCCCCTCATTCTTCTAAACTCCAGTGAGTACAGGCCCAGTGCCGTCAAATGCTCATCATATGTTAACCCACTCATTCCTGGGATCATTCTTGTAAACTTATAAGATATAAGATATCTTATAAAATATATAAGACATAAGACATGATATAAGAAATCTTATATTTCTTGAGCCAATGTATTTCATAATGGTTTTATTCAAATCTTATGGTTAAATCAAATGTTCTTCCATGAACAGCAAATTTGACTTCCTCTGCAAGTTGTTGCCAATCCTAATACCTTTTCCGTGTTCCTGTCCATCGTATTGATCAGCTTGTCAGAGCTTTGTAGCATATGTGAATATCCGAAGCATTGTTTTAGTGGAGATAAAACTTGAAATGGAAGGCCATGAGACATTAGCACATGATTGCATTGTTGCAAGCAATCTACTACCATATGAGTCTTGATCTGACAATAGATTCAGAACCATACATTTCCTAAAACTGGATGAATGATCTATTTAATTGCTGAGGCTGATTGTCATTGAGAGGCAGTACTAGCTTTAGAAGACTGCCATCTATGAATGTTGATAAGTATGAGGTAAAAGGGCCATCATAATAGGTCCATTTACAGCTTTTATCTATCTAATGTGCATCAATCTAGCAACCATAACTATCCACATAAAAGAGTGATTTTA